>NW_023493671.1:0-237500 GCF_013265735.2 Oncorhynchus mykiss | reverse complement strand
ACGTGAGGTTAGGATGACGTGAGGTTAGGATGACGTGAGGTTAGGATGACGTGAGGTTAGGTTGACTTGAGATTTAATGGGAGAGTATTGGTAGGGGATGTTCTGGTTTAATGGGAGAGTATTGGTAGGGGATGTTCTGGTTTAATGGGAGAGTATTGGTAGGGGATGTTCTGAGGTTTAATGGGAGAGTATTGGTAGGGGATGTTCTGGTTTAATGGGAGAGTATTGGTAGGGGATGTTCTGGTTTAATGGGAGAGTATTGGTAGGGGATGTTCTGAGGTTTAATGGGAGAGTATTGGTAGGGGATGTTCTGAGGTTTAATGGGAGAGTATTGGTAGGGGATGTTCTGGTTTAATGGGAGAGTATTGATAGGGGATGTTCTGAGGTTTAATGGGAGAGTATTGGTAGGGGATGTTCTGGTTTAATGGGAGAGTATTGATAGGGGATGTTATAAGGTTTAATGGGAGAGTATTGGTAGGGGATGTTCTGGTTTAATGGGAGAGTATTGATAGGGGATGTTATAAGGTTTAATGGGAGAGTATTGGTAGGGGATGTTCTGAGGTTTAATGGGAGAGTATTGGTAGGGGATGTTCTGGTTTAATGGGAGAGCATTGGTAGGGGATGTTATGAGGTTTAATGGGAGAGTATTGGTAGGATCAGAGGTGGATAATGTACCATCTGTGTGAGAGACGGAGAGAGAGAGACGGAGAAAAACAGAGCGAGATGGAGAGAGAGAGAGAGAGAGAGAGAGAGACAGAGAGAGAGAGAGAGAGAGAGAGAGAGAGAGAGAGAGAGAGAGAGAGAGAGACAGCGAGCAACAACAGAACAAACCTCTGCATGCGTTTCTATGTGATATAAAAGCCTGTCGGGTGTTTGGGCAACATGACTGGTGATAAACCATGTTGGATGGCAGCGGTGTTCTGCTCTGCAGTGAGATTAGGTTTGTGTTGACCCTCTGAGAATACATTTCCCTATTTCATGGACAACAGTTTGTCAGCTGGTGCCGATGCTCATGGAGTCACTGAAGAGGTGTACTCGGCAACCACCGACCAGAGGAAAGATGAGAACATTTCATTTCCAAGAAGACGTGCCTCGGTAAATGGTTTATATAATTGTGTTTGGTTCATGGAATATACTGTACTTTATGAATTAACAGTGTACTGAGTTGCTTCCACATTGGGGACTGGTCACATCTAAAAGTAACAGACACAGTAACTGAGCTGTTTTCTCATTGGGGACTGGTCACATTAAGGACAGTAACTGAGTTGTTTTCACATTGGGGACTGGTCACATTAAGGACAGTAACTGAGTTGTTTTCACATTGGGGACTGGTCACATTAGACACAGTAACTGAGTTGTTGGGGACTGGTCACATCTAAAAGTCACATTAAGGACACAGTAACTGAGTTGTTTTCACATTGGGGACTGGTCACATTAAACACAGTAACTGAGTTGTTGGGGACTGGTCACATCTAAAAGTCACATTAAGGACACAGTAACTGAGTTGTTGGGGACTGGTCACATCTAAAAGTCACATTAAGGACACAGTAACTGAGTTGTTGGGGACTGGTCACATCTAAAAGTCACATTAAGGACACAGTAACTGAGTTGTTGGGGACTGGTCACATCTAAAAGTCACATTAAGGACACAGTAACTGAGTTGTTGGGGACTGGTCACATCTAAAAGTCACATTAAGGACACAGTAACTGAGTTGTTGGGGACTGGTCACATTAAGGACACAGTAACTGAGTTGTTGGGGACTGGTCACATCTAAAAGTCACATTAAGGACACAGTAACTGAGTTGTTGGGGACTGGTCACATCTAAAAGTCACATTAAGGACACAGTAACTGAGTTGTTGGGGACTGGTCACATCTAAAAGTCACATTAAGGACACAGTAACTGAGTTGTTGGGGACTGGTCACATTAAGGACACAGTAACTGAGTTGTTGGGGACTGGTCACATCTAAAAGTCACATTAAGGACACAGTAACTGAGTTGTTGGGGACTGGTCACATCTAAAAGTCACATTAAGGACACAGTAACTGAGTTGTTGGGGACTGGTCACATCTAAAAGTCACATTAAGGACACAGTAACTGAGTTGTTGGGGACTGGTCACATCTAAAAGTCACATTAAGGACACAGTAACTGAGTTGTTGGGGACTGGTCACATCTAAAAGTCACATTAAGGACACAGTAACTGAGTTGTTGGGGACTGGTCACATCTAAAAGTCACATTAAGGACACAGTAACTGAGTTGTTGGGGACTGGTCACATCTAAAAGTCACATTAAGGACACAGTAACTGAGTTGTTGGGGACTGGTCACATCTAAAAGTCACATTAAGGACACAGTAACTGAGTTGTTGGGGACTGGTCACATTAAGGACACAGTAACTGAGTTGTTGGGGACTGGTCACATCTAAAAGTCACATTAAGGACACAGTAATAACAAAATCATTACGTTGTTATTCAATGTATTCTGTAATACCGAGTCTATTCGGTTGGTCAACTGAGTTACCCCGGAATAACCTAAAGCTTAGCCAATGGTTTTGTAGTCTTCCCTGGCATCTGGTAGGTTCCCCGTGACCCTACTCACTCTACTCTACCCGTTCCTCCTGCTGCTCTAACCTGAAGCCCAGAGACACTCAGATCAGCTGGGGGTGAAATCTCCACCTGGGTCTCTGGTACCTTCCACTCCATTATGAAGGTGTGCTGAAGGGGGAGGGGCTATACTGACACACAACATTTATCCATGTCTCTATTAACTCTATTAGTTAAGATCAGAAGTTAAGATCAGAAGTTAAGATCAGGTCAGAAGTTAAGATCAGATCTGTGGAGACAGTGAAGCCCTGTCAGCCTGCTGTCTGTGGAGACAGTGAAGCCCTGTCAGACTGCTGTCAGTGAAGCCCTGTCAGACTGCTGTCTGTGGAGACAGTGAAGCCCTGTCAGACTGCTGTCAGTGGAGACAATGAAGCCCTGTCAGACTGCTGTCTGTGGAGACAGTGAAGCCCTGTCAGACTGCTGTCTGTGGAGACAGGGAAGCCCTGTCAGACTGCTGTCTGTGGAGACAGTGAAGCCCTGTCAGTTTGCTGTCTGTGGAGACAGTGAAGCCCTGTCAGACTGCTGTCTGTGGAGACAGTGAAGCCCTGTCAGACTGCTGTCAGTGAAGCCCTGTCAGACTGCTGTCTGTGGAGACAGTGAAGCCCTGTCAGTCTGCTGTCAGTGAAGCCCTGTCAGACTGCTGTCTGTGGAGACAGTGAAGCCCTGTCAGACTGCTGTCTCTGGAGACAGTGAAGCCCTGTCAGACTGCTGTCTGTGGAGACAGTGAAGCCCTGTCAGTCTGCTGTCTGTGGAGACAGTGAAGCCCTGTCAGACTGCTGTCTGTGGAGACAGTGAAGCCCTGTCAGACTGCTGTCTGCGGAGACAGTGAAGCCCTGTCAGACTGCTGTCAGTGAAGCCCTGTCAGACTGCTGTCTGTGGAGACAGTGAAGCTCTGTCAGACTGCTGTCTGTGGAGACAGTGAAGCCCTATCAGACTGCTGTCTGTGGAGACAGTGAAGCCCTGTCAGACTGCTGTCTATGGAGACAGTGAAGCCCTGTCAGACTGCTGTCAGTGAAGCCCTGTCAGTCTGCTGTCTGTGGAGACAGTGAAGCCCTGTCAGACTGCTGTCTGTGGAGACAGTGAAGCCCTGTCAGACTGCTGTCAGTGAAGCCCTGTCAGACTGCTGTCAGTGAAGCCCTGTCAGTCTGCTGTCTGTGGAGACAGTGAAGCCCTGTCAGACTGCTGTCAGTGAAGCCCTGTCAGACTGCTGTCTGTGGAGACAGTGAAGCCCTGTCAGTCTGCTGTCAGTGAAGCCCTGTCAGACTGCTGTCTGTGGAGACAGTGAAGCCCTGTCAGACAGCTGTCTGTGGAGACAGTGAAGCCCTGTCAGACTGCTGTCTGTGGAGACAGTGAAGCCCTGTCAGTCTGCTGTCTGTGGAGACAGTGAAGCCCTGTCAGACTGCTGTCTGTGGAGACAGTGAAGCCCTGTCAGACTGCTGTCTGTGGAGACAGTGAAGCCCTGTCAGACTGCTGTCTGTGGAGACAGTGAAGCTCTGTCAGACTGCTGTCTGTGGAGACAGTGAAGCCCTATCAGACTGCTGTCTGTGGAGACAGTGAAGCCCTGTCAGACTGCTGTCTGTGGAGACAGTGAAGCCCTGTCAGACTGCTGTCAGTGAAGCCCTGTCAGTCTGCTGTCTGTGGAGACAGTGAAGCCCTGTCAGACTGCTGTCAGTGAAGCCCTGTCAGACTGCTGTCTGTGGAGACAGTGAAGCCCTGTCAGACTGCTGTCTGTGGAGACAGTGAAGCCCTGTCAGACTGCTGTCTGTGGAGACAGTAAAGCCCTGTCAGACTGCTGTCAGTGAAGCCCTGTCAGACTGCTGTCAGTGAAGCCCTGTCAGTCTGCTGTCTGTGGAGACAGTGAAGCCCTGTCAGACTGCTGTCAGTGAAGCCCTGTCAGTCTGCTGTCTGTGGAGACAGTGAAGCCCTATCAGACTGCTGTCAGTGAAGCCCTGTCAGACCGCTGTCAGTGAAGCCCTGTCAGACTGCTGTCTGTGAAGACAGGGAAGCCCTGTCAGACTGCTGTCAGTGAAGCCCTGTCAGTCTGCTGTCTGTGAAGACAGGGAAGCCCTGTCAGACTGCTGTCTGTGGAGACAGTGAAGCCCTGTCAGACTGCTGTCTGTGGAGACAGTGAAGCCCTGTCAGACTGCTGTCTGTGGAGACAGTGAAGCCCTGTCAGACTGCTGTCTGTGGAGACAGTGAAGCCCTATCAGACTGCTGTCAGTGAAGCCCTGTCAGACTGCTGTCAGTGAAGCCCTGTCAGACTGCTGTCAGTGAAGCCCTGTCAGACTGCTGTCTGTGAAGACAGGGAAGCCCTGTCAGACTGCTGTCTGTGGAGACAGTGAAACCAATTAACAGCCATAAGGAGAGTTATGTTTATGTTGATAGTGGATCTGATTGGATTTTAGATGTGTTTTAAGATGCTGTTCAGACGGGCAGATCCCACAGCGCACTATAATCAGAGGCATATCACGCTGCGCGGGTGTGTGTGGTTATGTGTCAGGGTGTGTGTGTGTTTCACGCTGGTTAATCACCAGCCCAATTAGCTCACACCCCTCCTCCTCACACTGCGAGAGAGAGAGAGAGAGACATGTGTACTTGTCTGTGGGGTACTAAATGCCAGAACCGGACAAGAACCTGACACCCTCAGCACACAGGGGGACAAACACCTACCTGGAGGTGACAGCATTCCCTCCCACATATGCCCCCCTAGGCACAACTATGACAACATAACCAACAAAAACGGGTCACAACTCCTGCAGCTCTGTCGCACGCTGGGTATGTACATAGTCAATGGTAGGCTTCGAGGAGACTCCTACGGTAGGTAATACCTAAAGCTCATCTCTTGGCAGTAGTACTGTAGACTACTTTATCACTGACCTCAACCCAGAGTCTCTCAGAGCGTTCACAGTCAGTCCACTGACACCCCTATCAGACCACAGTAAAATCACAGTCTACTTGAAAAGAGCAATACTCAATCATGAGGCATCAAAGCCAAAGGAACTGAGTAATATTAAGAAATGCTATAGATGGAATGTAGTGTGGAAACCTACCAAAAAACAATTAGGCAACAACAAATCCAATCCCTTTTAGACAAAACGTTCCACTGTAGCAGTGAAGGTGTAAATCTTAACAGTATATTTGACCTCTTAGCTTTATCAAATCAAAAAAAACTTCAAGCAGAAAACTGAAGAAAATGAACAACAATGACAAATGGTTTGATGAAAAATGCAAAAACCTAAAAAATAAATTGAGAAATCTGTCCAACCAAAAACATAGAGACCCAGAAAACCTGAGCCTTCACTATGGTGAATCACTAAAACAATACAGAAATACACTACGGAAAAAGAAGGAACAGCACGTCAGAAATCAGCTCAATGTGTTTGAAGAATCCATAGACTCCATAAACCACTTCTGGGAAAATTGGAAAACACTAAACAAACAACAACACAAATAATTGCATAAAATGGAGATGTATGGGTAAACCACTTCTCCAATCTTTTTGGCCCTCTATCAAAGAACAAACAGCTAAATTATGCACATGATCAAATACAAATCTTAGAATCAACTAATAAAGACTAGCAGAACACACTGGATTCCAGAACCCACTGGATTCCAGAACACACTGGATTCCAGAACACACTGGATTCCAGAACACACTGGATTCCAGAACACACTGGATTCCAGAACCCACTGGATTCTCCAATTACCTTGAATGAGCTACAGGACAAAATACAAACCCTCCAACCCAAAAAGGCCTGTGGTGTTGATGGTATCCTCAATGAAATGATCAAATATACAGACAACAAATTCCAATTGGCTAAACTGAAACACTTTAACATCAACCTCAGCTCTGGCATCTTCCCCAATATTTGGATCCAAGGACTGATCACCTCAATCCACAAAAGTGGAGTCAAATTTGACCCCAATAACTACCGGGGGATATGTGTCAACAGCAACCTTGGGAAAATCCTCTGCATTATCATTAACAGCAGACTCGTACATTTCTTCAGTGAAGAAAATGTACTGAGCAAATGTCAAATTGGCTTTTTACCAAATTACCGTACAACAGACCACGTATTCACCCTTCACACCTGAATTGAAAAACAAACCAACTGAAACAAAGGCAAAGTCTTCTCATGATTTGTTGATTTAAAAAAAAGCCTTCGACTCAATCTGGCATGAGGGTCTGCTATACAAATTGATGGAAAGTGGTGTTGGGGGTAAAACATACGACACTATAAAATCCATGTACACAAACAACAAGTGTGCAGTTAAAATAGCCTAAAAACACATTTGTTTCCACAAGGCTGTGGGGTGAGACAGGAATGCAGCTTATGCCCCACCCTCTTCAACATATATATCAAGGAATTGGCGAGGGCACTAGAACAGTCTGCAGTCTACTGTTTGCTAATGATCTGTTGCTTCTGTCACCAACCAAGGAAGGCCTACAGCAGCACCTAGATCTTCGGCACAGATTCTGTCACACCTGGGCCCTGACAGTAAATCTCAGTAAACCAAAATAATGGTTTTCCAAAAAAGGTCCAGTCACCAGGACCACAAATACAAATTCCATCTAGACACCGTTGCCCTAGAGCAAACAAAAAACTATACATACCTCAGCCTAAACATCAGCGCCACAAGTAACCTCCACAAAGCTGTGAACGATCTGAGAGACAAGGCAAGAAGGAAGGGCCTTCTATGCCATCAAAAGTAACATAAAATTTGACATATCAATTAGGATCTGGCTAAAAATACTTGAATCAGTTATAGAACCCATTGCCCTTTATGGTTGTGAGGTCTGGGTTCCCGCTCACCAATCAAGAATTCACAAAATGGGACAAACACCAAATTGAGACCGCATGCAGATTTCTGCAAAAGTATCCTCTATGTACAACGTAGAACACCAAATAATGCAGAGCAGAATTAGGCCGATACCCGCTATTTATCAATCTGATCAATCAAATCTGACCTGAGTCCTATGAGCCCTAGAGAATCGGGTTCCATCTGACCTGAGCCCTATAGAATGGGGTTCCATCTGTGCCCTATGAGCCCTAGGGAATAGGGGTCCATCTGACCTGAGCCCTATGAGCCCTAGAGAATAGGGTTCCATCTGAGTCCTATGAGCCCTAGAGAATAGGGTTCCATCTGACCTGAGTCCTATGAGTCCTAGAGAATAGGATTCCATCTGAGTCATATGAGCCCTAGAGAATAGGGTTCCATCTGAGTCCTATGAGCCCTAGAGAATAGGGTTCCATCTGAGTCCTATGAGCCCTAGAGAATAGGGTTCCACCTGACCTGAGTCCTATGAGTCCTAGAGAATAGGCTTCCATCTGACCTGAGTCCTATGAGCCCTAGGGAATAGGATTCCATCTGAGCCATATGAGCCCTATAGAGTAGGGTTCCATCTGACCTGAGCCCTAGGGAATAGGGTTCCATCTGACCTGAGTCCTATGAGCCCTAGGGAATAGGGTTCCATCTGACCTGAGTCCTTTGAAGCCTAGAGAATAGGGTTCCATCTGACCTGAGTCCTATGAAGCCTAGAGAATAGGGTTCCATCTGACCTGAGCCCTAGAGAGTAGGGTTCCATCTGACCTGAGCCCTATGAGCCCTAGAGAATAGGGTTCCATCTGACCTGAGTCCTATGAGCCCTAGGGAATAGGGTTCCATCTGACCTGAGTCCTATGAGCCCTAGAGAATAGGGTTCCATCTGACCTGAGTCCTATGAGCCCTAGGGAATAGGGTTCCATCTGAGTCCTATGAACCCTAGAGAATAGGGTTCCATCTGAGTCCTATGAACCCTAGAGAATAGGGTTCCATCTGACCTGAGCCCTATGAGCCCTAGAGAATAGGGTTCCATTTGAGTCATATGAGCCCTAGAGAGTAGGGTTCCATCTGACCTGAACCCTAGGGAATAGGGTTCCATCCGACCTGAACCCTAGGGAATAGGGTTCCATCTGACCTGAACCCTAGGGAATAGGGTTCCATCCGACCTGATCCCTAGGGAATAGGGTTCCATCTGACCTGAGCCCTAGGGAATAGGGTTCCATCTGAGTCCTATGAGCCCTAGAGAGTAGGGTTCCATCTGACCTGAGCCCTAGGGAATAGGGTTCCATCTGACCTGAGCCCTAGGGAATAGGGTTCCATCTGACCTGAGCCCTAGGGAATAGGGTTCCATCTGAGTCCTATGAGCCTTAGGGAATAGGGTTCCATCTGACCTGAGTCCTAGAGAATAGGGTTCCATCTGAGTCCTATGAGCCTTAGGGAATAGGGTTCCATCTGAGTCCTATGAGCCTTAGGGAATAGGGTTCCATCTGACCTGAGTCCTATGAGCCCTAGGGAATAGGGTTCCATCTGAGTCCTATGAGCCTTAGGGAATAGGGTTCCATCTGACCTGAGTCCTATGAGCCCTAGGGAATAGGGTTCCATCTGAGTCCTATGAGCCCTAGGGAATAGGGTTCCATCTGACCTGAGTCCTATGAGCCCTAGGGAATAGGGTTCCATCTGAGTCCTATGAGCCTTAGGGAATAGGGTTCCATCTGACCTGAGTCCTATGAGCCCTAGGGAATAGGGTTCCATCTGACTTGAGCCCTATGAGCCCTAGGGAATAGGGTTCCATCTGACCTGAGTCCTATGAGCCCTAGAGAATAGGGGTCCATCTGACCTGAGCCATATGAGCCCTAGAGAATAGGGGTCCATCTGACCTGAGCCATATGAGCCCTAGAGAATAGGGGTCCATCTGATCTGAATCATATGAGCCCTAGAGAATAGGGTTCCATCTGAGCCATATGAGCCCTAGAGAATAGGGTTCCATCTGAGTCATATGAGCCCTAGAGAATAGGGTTCCATCTGAGCCATATGAGCCCTAGGGAATAGGGTTCCATCTGATCTGAATCTTATGAGCCCTAGAGAATAGGGGTCGATCTGCAGCAAATTCATTAACATGCTGTAGTTCTAGAAGGCTCTCTGCATGCCTCAATGGTTCAACAGCCATTTGACATTACTTCCAAGAGGGGGATCTCCAAGGGGGATCTGAAATGGGGAAATAGAGGCTTTTTAAACATGCATTCCAAATGGCACCCTCTTCCCTCTGTAGTGCACTTCTTTTAACCAGAGCCCTATAGGGATTAGGGTGCCATTTGGGACGCATAGAACACTCTAATTGGGATGCAGACTAAAGTAGCAACATGCTGGGAGATAAAAGACCAACTAGATTGAAATGTGGAAAACAAAAGCAGGGTTGTTTTATTCATTGTTGTTAAATAGTTTCAGACTTGCTGCAGGATTCAAACGGCTCTGTGTTTTACTCTGTGAGGCGCTGAACATGAATGTGAAGCAGTGATTCAAATGATGGCGTTTGTCATGCGTTTTCTACACACATCAATGCAAGGCTTAAGATGTCCCTGGGTCGTCCATACAGATCTCAACAAACCCTTTCTGTCTGGACCTTCTACACACATCAATACAAGGCTTAAGATGTCCCTAGGTCTTCCATACAGATCTCAACAAACCATTTCTGTCTGGACCTCGTTTGTCTGGACCTTCTACACACATCAATACAAGGCTTAAGATGTCCCTAGGTCTTCCATACAGATCTCAACAAACCATTTCTGTCTGGACCTCAATACAAGGCTTAAGATGTCCCTACACTAGGTCTTCCATACAGATCTCAACAAACCCTTTCTGTCTGGACCTCAATACAAGGCTTACGATGTCCCTAGGTCTTCCATACTGATCTCAACAAACCCTTTCTGTCTGGACCTCAATACAAGGCTTAAGATGTCCCTAGGTCTTCCATACAGATCTCAACAAACCCTTTCTGTCTGGACCTTCTACACACATCAATACAAGGCTTAAGATGTCCCTGGGTCTTCCATACTGATCTCAACAAACCCTTTCTGTCTGGACCTCAATACAAGGCTTAAGATGTCCCTAGGTCTTCCATACTGATCTCAACAAACCCTTTCTGTCTGGACCTCAATACAAGGCTTAAGATGTCCCTGAGTCTTCCATACTGATCTCAACAAACCCTTTCTGTCTGGACCTTCGACACACATCAATACAAGGCTTAAGATGTCCCTAGGTCTTCCATACTGATCTCAACAAACCCTTTCTGTCTGGACCTCAATACAAGGCTTAAGATGTCCCTACACTAGGTCTTCCATACTGATCTCAACAAACCATTTCTGTCTGGACCTCAATACAAGGCTTAAGATGTCCCTACACTAGTTCTTCCATACAGATCTCAACAAACCATTTCTGTCTGGACCTCAATACAAGGCTTAAGATGTCCCTACACTAGTTCTTCCATACAGATCTCAACAAACCATTTCTGTCTGGACCTCGCTTTGTGCACGAGGGCATTATCATGCTGAAATAGGAAAGGACCTTCCCCAAACTGTTGCCACGAAGTTGGAATGTCATGCTGTAGCATTAAGATTTCCCTACGCTGGAACTAAGGGGCCCGAACCATGAAAACCAGCCCCAGACCAATATTCCTCCTCCAACAAACTTTACAGTTGGTACTATGCATTGGGATAGGTAGCGTTCTCCTGACATCAGCCAAACCCAGGTTCGTCCGTGGGACTACCAGATGGTCAAGTGTGATTCACCCCTCCAGAGAACGTGTTTCCACTGCTCCAGAGTCCAATGGTGGCTAGCTTTACACCCCTCCAGAGAACGTGTGTCCACTGGTCCAGAGTCCAATGGCGGTGAGCTTTACACCCCTCCAGAGAACGCGTTTCCACTGCTCCAGAGTCCAATGGCGGTGAGCTTTACACCCCTCCAGAGAACGTGTTTCCACTGGTCCAGAGTCCAATAGTGGTGAGCTTTACACCCCTCCAGAGAACGTGTTTCCACTGGTCCAGAGTCCAATGGTGGTGAGCTTTACACCCCTCCAGAGAACGTGTTTCCACTGCTCCAGAGTCCAATGGTGGTGAGCTTTACACCCCTCCAGAGAACGTGTTCCCACCCCTCCAGAGAACGTGTTTCCACTGCTCCAGAGTCCAATGGCGGTGAGCTTTACACCCCTCCAGAGAACGTGTTTCCACTGGTCCAGAGTCCAATAGTGGTGAGCTTTACACCCCTCCAGAGAACGTGTTTCCACTGGTCCAGAGTCCAATGGTGGTGAGCTTTACACCCCTCCAGAGAACATGTTTCCACTGCTCCAGAGTCCAATGGTGGTGAGCTTTACACCCCTCCAGAGAACGTGTTCCCACCCCTCCAGAGAACGTGTTTCCACTGGTCCAGAGTCCAATGGTGGTGAGCTTTACACCCCTCCAGAGAACGTGTTTCCACTGGTCCAGAGTCCAATGGTGGTGAGCTTTACACCCCTCCAGAGAACGTGTTTCCACTGCTCCAAAGTCCAATGGTGGTGAGCTTTACACCCCTCCAGACGGCGCTTGGCATTGTGCATGCTGATCTTAGGCTTGTGTGCAGCTGCTCAGCCATGGAAACCCATTTCATGAAGCTCCCGACGAACAGTTCTTGTGCTGACGTTTCGTCCAGAGGCAGTTTGGAACTCGGCGGTCCTGTTCTGTGAGTTTGTGTGGCCTACCACTTTGTGGCTGAGCCGTTGTTGCTCCTTGACGTTTCCACTTCACAATAACAGCACTTACAGTTGACCGGGGCAACTCTAGCAGGGCAGAAATTTGATGAATTGACTTGTTTTTAAAGGTGGCATCCTGTGATGTAGGAATAATATAGGTTTCAAAACAGAAATTAAAATGCAACGATCATCCAGAATCACATCTATAGACTGGAGCACTAAGTCCATTAGTACCAGCCAGGGATACACACTGGAGGAGGAGAGGAGAGGGAGAGGATGAGAGGAGGAAGATAGGGGGATTTGAGCTGAGAGACTTGTTGGCACTGTGACCATGAAACTGCGTGTTCCCCTCAGGCAGACAACACTGTGAGTCATTAGTAACATCTGCTGTCTCTCTCTCTATCTGCTCTCTCTCTCTCTCTATCTGCTCTCTCTCTCTCCCTCCCTCTACCTGCTCTCTCTCTCTCTCTCTCTCTCTCTCGCTCTCTCTAAGTCTCTCTCTGCGGTCTCTCACTTTCCCTCTATCTGCTCTCTCTCTCTCCCTCCCTCTATCTGCTCTCTCTCTCTGTCTAAGTCTCTCTCTGTCTCTCTCTGCGGTCTCTCACTTTCCCTCTATCTGCTCTCTCTCTCTATCTGCTCTCTCTCTTTCTCTCTCTCTCTCTGCGGTCTCTCACTTTCCCTCTATCTGCTCTCTCTACAATATCTCCACTATCGCCATCCCTTTTACTATGCTACAGTTGGGTGGATTATATAGATAAACTTCCTCAGGGCTGTGAAAGGTTAGCTGTTGTACAGCACCAAACTCCCTCAGGTCTGTGAATGAGGTTAACTGTTGTACAGCACCAAACTTCCTCAGGGCTGTGAATGAGGTTAACTGTTGTACAGCACCAAACTCCCTCGGGGCTGTGAATGAGGTTAACTGTTGTACAGCACCAAACTTCCTCAGGGCTGTGAATGAGGTTAACTGTTGTACAGCACCAAACTTCCTCAGGGCTGTGAATGAGGTTAACTGTTGTACAGCACCAATCTTCCTCAGGGCTGTGAATGAGGTTAGCTGTTGTACAGCACCAAACTCCCTCTGGGCTGTGAATGAGGTTAGCTGTGGTACAGCACCAAACTTCCTCGGGGCTGTGAATGAGGTTAACTGTTGTACAGCACCAAACTCCCTCAGGGCTGTGAATGAGGTTAACTGTTGTACAGCACCAAACTTCCTCAGGGCTGTGAATGAGGTTAGCTGTTGTACAGCACCAAACTCCCTCAGGGCTGTGAATGAGGTTAGCTGTTGTACAGCACCAAACTCCCTCAGGGCTGTGAATGAGGTTAACTATTATACAGCACCAAACTCCCTCTGGGCTGTGAATGAGGTTAGCTGTTGTACAGCACCAAACTTCCTCAGGGCTGTGAATGAGGTTAGCTGTTGTACAGCACCAAACTCCCTCTGGGCTGTGAATGAGGTTAGCTGTGGTACAGCACCAAACTTCCTCGGGGCTGTGAATGAGGTTAACTGTTGTACAGCACCAAACTCCCTCAGGGCTGTGAATGAGGTTAACTGTTGTACAGCACCAAACTTCCTCAGGGCTGTGAATGAGGTTAGCTGTTGTACAGCACCAAACTCCCTCAGGGCTGTGAATGAGGTTAGCTGTTGTACAGCACCAAACTCCCTCAGGGCTGTGAATGAGGTTAGCTGTTGTACAGCACCAAACTCCCTCTGGGCTGTGAATGAGGTTAGCTGTTGTACAGCACCAAACTTCCTCAGGGCTGTGAATGAGGTTAACACCTCCCTGACCAAGGCCCTTCGCCCCCGATTGCTCAGTTTGGCCGGGCGCCCAGCTCAAGGAAGAGTCTTGGTGGTTCCAAACTTCTTCCATTTAATTATGATGGAGGCCACTGTGTTCTTGGGGGCCTTCAATGCTGTAGAAATGTTTTGGTACCTTTCCCCAGATCTGTGCCTCGACACAATCCTGTCTCTGAGCTCTACCGACAATTCCTTCCTTTTACTCTGACATGGACTGTCAACTGTAGGACCTTATATAGACAGGTGTGTGCCTTTCCAAATCATGTCCACTCATTAGAATTTACCACAGGTGGACTCCAATCAATTTGTAGAAACATCTCAAGGATGATCAATGGAAACAGGATGCACCTGAGCTCAATTTAGAGTCTCATAGCAAAAGGTCTGAATACTGATGTAAATAAGGTATTTCTGTTTTTTGTTTTTGCTTTGTCATTATGGGGTATTGTGATGTCATTATGGAGTATTGTGATGTCATTATGGAGTATTGTGATGTCATTATGGAGTATTGTGATGTCATTATGGAGTATTGTGATGTCATTATGGGGTATTGTGATGTCATTATGGAGTATTGTGATGTCATTATGGAGTATTGTGATGTTATTATGGAGTATTGTGATGTCATTATGGAGTATTGTGATGTCATTATGGAGTATTGTGATGTCATTATGGAGTATTGTGATGACATTATGGAGTATTGTGATGTCATTATGGAGTATTGTGATGTCATTATGGAGTATTGTGATGTTATTATGGAGTATTGTGATGTTATTATGGAGTATTGTGATGTCATTATGGAGTATTGTGATGTCATTATGGAGTATTGTGATGTTATTATGGAGTATTGTGATGTTATTATGGAGTATTGTGATGTCATTATGGAGTATTGTGATGTCATTATGGAGTATTGTGATGACATTATGGAGTATTGTGATGTCATTATGGAGTATTGTGATGTCATTATGGAGTATTGTGATGTTATTATGGAGTATTGTGATGACATTATGGAGTATTGTGATGTCATTATGGAGTATTGTGTGTAAGTTGATGAGAATAAGGCTGTAACGTAACAACATGTGGGAAAAGTCAAGGAGTCTGAATACTTTCTGAATGCCCTGTATGTGTCATACATTGGACCGGAGGTTAGGAAGTGCAGCTCAGTTTCCAACTCATTTTGTGGGCAGTGTGCACATAGCCTGTCTGCCTACGGCGGCCTTTCTCAATAGCAAGGCTGTGCTCAGTAAGTCTGTACATAGTCAAAGCTTTTCTTAAGTTTGGGTCAGTCACAGTGGTCAGGTATTCTGCTACAGTGTACTCTCTGTTTAGGGCCAGTCACAGTGGTCAGGTATTCTGCTACTGTGTACTCTCTGTTTAGGGTCAGTCACAGTGGACAGGTATTCTGCCACTGTGTCCTCTCTGTTTAGGGTCAGTCACAGTGGTCAGGTATTCTGCTACAGTGTACTCTCTGTTTAGGGCCAAATAGGATTCCAGTTTGTCTCTCTCTCTCTCTCTCTCTCTCTCTCTCTCTCTCTCTCTCTCTCTCTCTCTCTCTCTCTCTCTCTCTCTCTCTCTCTCTCTCTCTCTCTCTCTCTCTCTCTCTCTCTCTCTCTCTCTCTCTCTCTCTCTCTCTCTCTCTCTCTCTCTCTCTCTCTCTCTCTCTCTCACCCCTCTCTCGCTCTGTCTCTCTCTGTTTCCCCTCTCTCTCTCTCTCTCTCTCTCCCTCTGTTTCCTCTCTCTCTTTCTCTCTGTTTCCTTCTCTCTCTCTCGCCCTATTTCTCGCTCTCGCTCTGTCTCTCTCTGTTTCCTTCTCTCTCTTTCTCTCACCCTGTTTCCTCTCTCTCTCTCCCTCTGTTTCCTCTCTCTCTCTCTCTCTCTCCCTGTTTCCTTTCTCTCTCTCTCTCTCGCCCTCTCTCTCGCTCTCTCTCTCTTTGTCACTAGTTCTCTCTCTCTCTCTCTCTCTCTCTCTCTCTCTCTCTCTCTGTTTCCTTCTCTCTCTCTCGCCCCTCTCTCGCTCTGTCTCTCTCTGTTTCCCCTCTCTCTCTCTCTCTCCCTCTGTTTCCTCTCTCTCTCTCTCTCTCCCTCTGTTTCCTCTCTCTCTCGCCCTCTCTCTCGCTCTCTCTCTCTTTGTCACTAGTTCTCTCTCTCTCTCTCTCTCTCTCTCTGTTTCCTTCTCTCTCTCTCGCCCTATTTCTCGCTCTCGCTCTGTCTCTCTCTGTTTCCTTCTCTCTCTTTCTCTCTCCCTGTTTCCTCTCTCTCTCTCTCCCTCTGTTTCCTCTCTCTCTCCCTCTGTTTCCTTTCTCTCTCTCTCTCGCGCCCTCTCTCTCGCCCTCTCTCTCGCTCTCTCTCTCTTTGTCACTAGTTCTCTCTCTCTCTGTCTCTCTCTCTCTCTGTTTCCTTCTCTCTCTCTCTCTCGCCCTGTTTCCTTCTCTCTCTGTCTCTCTCTCTCTCCCTCTCTCTCTCTCTTTCGCTGTTTCCCGCTCTCTCTAGCTCTCTCTCCCTGTCTCTCTCGCTCTCTAGACATTTATGTTATCTATATTTTATGTTGTCTGTCACAGTGAGGTTATATAGCTGAGGGCTGTCTGCCTTGATGTTAACACAGTGAGTCAATGCCTTCTTACAGGAGTATAGAGGTAGATCTATGTGATAGTGTTAAATACAGTCCTACAGTAGTATAGAGGTCTATGTGATATAGAGGTAGATCTATGTGATAGTTTTAAATACAGTCCTACGGTAGTATTGAGGTAGATAATAGGGATGTGTTCTAATGTGGAGGGAAACATAATGGGTATGTGTTCTAATCTGGAGAGAAACATAATGGGGATGTGTTCTAATCTTTAGAGAAACATAATGGGGATGTTTTCTAATCTGGAGAGAAACATAATGGGGATGTGTTCTAATCTGGAGAGAAACATAATGGGGATGTGTTCTAATCTGGAGAGAAACATAATGGGGATGTGTTCTAATCTTTAGAGAAACATAATGGGGATGTTTTCTAATCTGGAGAGAAACATAATGGGGATGTTTTCTAATCTGGAGAGAAACATAATGGGGATGTTTTCTAATCTGGAGAGAAACATAATGGGGATGTGTTCTAATCTTTAGAGAAACATAATGGGGATGTGCTGTATTCTGGAGAGAAACATAATGGGGATGTGTTCTAATCTGGAGAGAAACATAATGGGGATGTGTTCTAATCTTTAGAGAAACATAATGAGGATGTTTTCTAATCTGGAGAGAAACATAATGGGGATGTTTTCTAATCTGGAGAGAAACATAATGGGGATGTGTTCTAATCTTTAGAGAAACATAATGGGGATGTGCTGTAATCTGGAGAGAAACATAATGGGGATGTTTTCTAATCTGGAGAGAAACATAATGGGGATGTGTTCTAATCTTTAGAGAAACATAATGGGGATGTGCTGTAATCTGGAGAGAAACATAATGGGGATTTATTCTATCCTGTAGTCTCCAGCAGAGTGTCAGCATCAGTCCTGTAGTCTCCAGCAGTGTCAGCATCCAGCATCAGTCCTGTAGTCTCCAGCAGTGCAAGCATCAGTCCTGTAGTCTCCAGCAGAGTGCCAGCATCAGTCCTGTAGTCTCCAGCAGTGCCAGCATCAGTCCTGTAGTCTCCAGCAGAGTGTCAGCATCCAGCATCAATCCTGTAGTCTCCAGCAGTGCCAGCATCAGTCCTGTAGTCTCCAGCAGTGCCAGCATCAGTCCTGTAGTCTCCAGCAGTGCCAGCATCAGTCCTGTAGTCTCCAGCAGTGCCAGCATCAGTCCTGTAGTCTCCAGCAGTGCCAGCATCAGTCCTGTAGTCTCCAGCAGATTGATAGCATCAGTCCTGTAGTCTCCAGCAGAGTGTCAGCATCCAGCATCAATCCTGTAGTCTCCAGTAGTGCCAGCATCAGTCCTGTAGTTTCCAACAGATTGTCAGCATCAGTCCTGTAGTCTCCAGCAGATTGTCAGCATGCAGATGCAGACTGCTGCATCAGTTCCATCCATCTAGATGATGAAGACCATCCAGCTAGATGATGAAGACCATCCAGCTAGATGATGAAGACCATCCAGCTAGATGATGAAGGGTTATTTTGGTGTGTTTGTAGCACATGAGGATGTGTGAAACATAGTCCTCAGACGTGTCCCGCTTCTGTCGTTAGCTTTTGATGTGACGCGATCTCCAGCTGGGTCTGACTATAATAGAACACAGTATCAAACACAGCAGACAGATACCACAGGCTGGCTGTAATCTGACTGTAATCAGAACAATACCCAGGCAGGGCTCAACTGAGCTGATAAGCATCAGTCTGTTAGTGTTCTGTGGCGCGTCGCATTACATGTTGAACCAGCGAGGAGGTGAAGTGATACCGCAGGCTGACCGTAATCTGGTGTCAGATCTCCTCAGGGACACGTCAGAACGTAGGCATCACCGCAGGCTGACCGTAATCTGGTGTCAGATCTCCTCAGGGACACGTCAGAACGTAATCTGGTGTCAGATCTCCTCAGGGACACGTCAGAACGTAATCTGGTGTCAGATCTCCTCATGGACACGTCAAAACGTAATCTGGTGTCATTTCTCCTCAGGGACACGTCAGAACGTAGGCATCACCGCAGGTTGACCGTAATCTGGCCTCAGATCTCCTCAGGGACACGTCAGAACGTAATCTGGTGTCATTTCTCCTCAGGGACACGTCAGAACGTAGGCATCACCGCAGGTTGACCGTAATCTGGCCTCAGATCTCCTCAGGGACACGTCAGAACGTAATCTGGCCTCAGATCTCCTCAGAGACAGGTCAGAACATAATCTGGCGTCAGATCTCCTCAGGGACACGTCAGAACGTAGGCATCACCGCAGGCTGACCGTAATCTGGTGTCAGATCTCCTCAGGGACACGTCAGAACGTAGGCATTACCGCAGGCTGACCATAATCTGGTGTCAGATCTCCTCAGGGACACGTCAGAACGTAGGCTTCACCGCAGGCTGACCGTAATCTGGTGTCAGATCTCCTCAGGGACACGTCAGAACGTAATCTGGCCTCAGATCTCCTCAGGGACACGTCAGAACGTAGGCATCAACTCAGGCTGACTGTAATCTGGTGTCAGATCTCCTCAGGGACACGTCAGAACGTAATCTGGTGTCAGATCTCCTCAGGGACACGTCAGAACGTAGGCATCACCGCAGGCTGACCGTAATCTGGCGTCAGATCTCCTCAGGGACACGTCAGGACGTAATCTGGTGTCAGATCTCCTCAGGGACACGTCAGAACGTAGGCATCACTGCAGGCTGACCATAATCTGGTGCCAGATCTCCTCAGGGACACGTCAGAACGTAGGCATCACCCAGAGCTGATCAGAGCTGATCTGATAAACATCAATCTGTCTGTCTTCTGTTGCCAAATTACGTTGACTATAAGTATTGAAATAAAATGAAAAAATGTTTTTGCAGATAAAGTTCTTTGTGCTGTTTAAGTGTTTAGGATTCGTCTAAATCCTAAATCCTGTTTAGAATTCCTCTGTGTGGATTTTCTTGCTTGTATTTCAGATCATCCCTACTGTACTGGTTTGTGTTTGCTGTAGTTGGTGTCCTCCATCTTGTCATCCTTTTGACCAATCAAATCAGATCACCTCGCAACCATTACGTCTTTATCCCCTTCATTTGAGGAAGACGACTGATTAAATATTTTATTATTTAAAAATTAGTTTTTATGTAAAAAAATAATAATTAAATACCTTCGACATTACACATTGACAGAATCCATTTGAAACTTTAAAAAATATATTTTATTTATTTTTCTATTCAACCTTGTTTTAACAAATAAAGGTTGAACAAATTCTTATTTACAGTGACGGCCTCCCCCGGCCAAACCCAAACGATGCTGGGCCAATTGTGCACCAACCTATTGGACTCCCAATGTGATTCAGCCTCGATTTCGAACCAGGGACTGTAATGTCACCTCTTGCACTGAGATGCAGTGCCTTAGCCAGCTGCACCACTTTGGAGCCCAGCATCACCTACAGTAAAATTGGTGTATGACTTAATTTTATGGATAGGAGTGGTACAAAGGTTCTTGTGCGTTGATCGGCACACCGAAGATGGCATTAACGATGCGTCATTAGATAAAGATGGCATTAACGATACGTCATTAGATAAAGAGGTCATTAACGATACGTCATTAGATAAATAGGTCATTAACGATACGTCATTAGATAAAGAGGTCATTAATGATACGTCATTAGATAAAGACAACATTAACGATACGTCATTAGATAAAGAGGTCATTAACGATACGTCATTAGATAAAGAGGTCATTAACGATACGTCATTAGATAAAGAGGTCATTAACGATACATCATTAGATAAAGAGGTCATTAACGATACGTCATTAGATAAAGAGGTCATTAACGATACGTCATTAGATAAAGAGGTCATTAACGATACGTCATTAGATAAAGACAACATTAACAATACGTCATTAGATAAAGAGGTCGTTAACAATACGTCATTAGATAAAGACGACCACTTCTAAAAGACTAATTTCACACCATAACCTGCTGAATTTGAAATATAACTTTTCTTTAATATTTGACTTTGGCACAAATTCAAACGTGGCACTGACTCGCCCCTTTGGATGTATGTTTCAGCACTGTCTCAATGAAGAGTTAAGGCATTCGATTAGCCACGTGCGACATGCATGCGCAGTTACAAACCGGCGGAAGAGCCTGTCGCATCGTCTTAGTATGGATGAAGCCTGAGCTGGAAATGTGAAGCTAACTGAAACTGGCTAGTTTTAGAAAAACCCTCAATAGATCTCGCTTCAGTCGTAGTTTCACCCCTCTGGTTGGAGGATTCCAGATTTCCTGTTTAATCCCTCCTGATTCCCGGAATATTTCAACAGCGATTTCTGGAAAAACGTGTGGATTTGGGGGAAAGTGAGCAGGATGTTTGAACCCCATTCCCATGTTACTCTCTCCCTCCTCTCCTGCAGGTGCTAGACATTAAGAAGAAGCTGAAGCAGTCCAAAAAGTTCTGGTCCAACCTGCCAGATGAGATCTGTATTAAAGACAAGTTGACCGAGTCAGATGAAGAGCAGTGTTGGAACAGTCACGCCAAGGCCAGGTGAGAGGTGTTCAGATCACGCACCTGTAGAACTACACTAACTAGTCCTACAACTAGTCTGATGAGGTCTGAACAGTGCTGGAACAGTCACACAAAGGCCAGGTGAGAGGTGTTCAGATCTCGCACCTGTAGAACTACACAAGCTAGTCCTACAACTAGTCTGATGAGGTCTGAACAGTGCTGGAACAGTCACGCCAATGCCAGGTGAGAGGTGTTCAGATCACGCACCAGTAGAACTACAATAACTAGTCCTACAACTAGTCTGATGAGGTCTGAACAGTGCTGGAACAGTCACGCCAAGGCCAGGTGAGAGGTGTTCAGATCACGCACCTGTAGAACTACACTAACTAGTCCTACAACTAGTCTGATGAGGTCTGAACAGTGCTGGAACAGTCACGCCAAGGCCAGGTGAGAGGTGTTCAGATCACGCACCAGTAGAACTACAATAACTAGTCCTACAACTAGTCTGATGAGGTCTGAACAGTCACAAACGCACAGTCCCTGGTCACCACAGCACAGTCCCTGGTCAGCACAGTCACTGGTCACCACATCACAGTCCCTGGTCACCACAGCACAGTCCCTGGTCACCACATCACAGTCCCTGGTTAGCACAGCACAGTCCCTGGTCACCACAGTCACTGGTCACCACAGCACAGTCCCTGGTCAACACAGCACAGTCCCTCGTCACCACAGCACAGTCCCTGGTCACCACATCACAGTCCCTGGTCAGCACAGCACAGTCCCTGGTCAGCACAGCACAGTCCCTGGTCACCACAGCACAGTCCCTGGTTACCACATCACAGTCGCTGGTCACCACATCACAGTCCCTGGTCACCACAGCACAGTCCCTGGTCAGCACAGCACAGTCCCTGGTCAGCACAGCACAGTCCCTGGTCACCACAGCACAGTCCCTGGTCACAACAGCACAGTCACTGGTCAACACAGCACAGTCCCTCGTCACCACAGCACAGTCCCTGGTCACCACATCACAGTCCCTGGTCAGCACAGCACAGTCCCTGGTCACCACAGCACAGTCCCTGGTCACCACAGCACAGTCCCTGGTTACCACATCACAGTCGCTGGTCACCACATCACAGTCCCTGGTCACCACAGCACAGTCCCTGGTCAGCACAGCACAGTCCCTGGTCACCACATCACAGTCCCTGGTCACCACAGCACAGTCCCTGGTCACAACAGCACAGTCACTGGTCACCACAGCACAGTCCCTGGTCAGCACAGTCACTGGTCACCACATCACAGTCCCTGGTCCCCACAGCACAGTCCCTGGTCACCACATCACAGTCCCTGGTCAGCACAGCACGGTCCCTGGTCACCACAGTCACTGGTCACCACAGCACAGTCCCTGGTCAACACAGCACAGTCCCTGGTCACCACAGCACAGTCCCTGGTCACCACATCACAGTCCCTGGTCAGCACAGCACAGTCCCTGGTCACCACATCACAGTCCCTGGTCACCACATCACAGTCGCTGGTCACCACAGCACAGTCCCTGGTCACCAAAGCACAGTCCCTGGTCACCACAGCACAGTCCCTGGTCACCACAGCACAGTCCCTGGTCACCACAGCACAGTCCCTGGTCACCACAGCACAGTCCCTGGTCACCACAGCACAGTCCCTGGTCACAACAGCACAGTCACTGGTCACCACAGCACAGTCCCTGGTCAGCACAGTCACTGGTCACCACATCACAGTCCCTGGTCACCACAGCACAGTCCCTGGTCACCACATCACAGTCCCTGGTCACCACATCACAGTCCCTGGTCACCACATCACAGTCCCTGGTCACCACAGCACAGTCCCTGGTCACCACAGCACAGTCCCTGGTCACCACATCACAGTCCCTGGTCACCACATCACAGTCCCTGGTCACCACAGCACAGTCCCTGGTCACCACAGCACAGTCCCTGGTCACCACATCACAGTCCCTTGTCACCACAGCACAACTTCCTGCTACATGGACATCTGCCGCATTTCTCTAATACTGAATACTGAGCCAGAGAGAGTCTGTCTGTCTGTCTGTCTGTCTGTCTGTTTGATCTGGAGAGGACTGGATCAGGGAGGGAGGATCCAGCAGAACTGTAGAGGACTGGATCAGGGAGAGAGGACCCAGTAGAACTGTAGAGGACTGGATTAGGGAGAGAGGACCCAGTAGAACTGTAGAGGACTGGATCAGGGAGAGAGGACCCAGTAGAACTGTAGAGGACTGGATCAGGAAGAGAGGACCCAGTAGAACTGTAGAGGACTGGATCAGGGAGAGAGGACCCAGTCGAACTGTAGGGGACTGGATCAGGGAGGGAGGACCCAGCAGAACTGTAGAGGACTGGATCAGGGAGAGAGGACCCAGCAGAACTGTAGAGGACTGGATCAGGGAGAGAGGACCCAGCAGAACTGTAGAGGACTGGATCAGGGAGAGAGGACCCAGCAGAACTGTAGAGGACTGGATCAGGGAGGGAGGACCCAGCAGAACTGTAGAGGACTGGATCAGGGAGAGAGGACCCAGTAGAACTGTAGAGGACTGGATTAGGGAGAGAGGACCCAGTAGAACTGTAGAGGACTGGATCAGGAAGAGATGACCCAGCCGAACTGTAGAGGACTGGATCAGGAAGAGATGACCCAGCCGAACTGTAGAGGACTGGATCAGGAAGAGAGGACCCAGTAGAACTGTAGAGGACTGGATCAGGAAGAGAGGACCCAGTAGGACTGTAGAGGACTGGATCAGGGAGAGAGGACCCAGTCGAACTGTAGGGGACTGGATCAGGGAGGGAGGACCCAGCAGAACTGTAGAGGACTGGATCAGGGAGAGAGGACCCAGCAGAACTGTAGAGGACTGGATCAGGGAGAGAGGACCCAGCAGAACTGTAGAGGACTGGATCAGGGAGAGAGGACCCAGCAGAACTGTAGAGGACTGGATCAGGGAGGGAGGACCCAGCAGAACTGTAGAGGACTGGATCAGGAAGAGAGGACCCAGTAGAACTGTAGAGGACTGGATCAGGAAGAGAGGACCCAGTAGGACTGTAGAGGACTGGATCAGGGAGAGAGGACCCAGTAGAACTGTAGAGGACTGGATCAGGAAGAGAGGGACTAACACAGTTGCAGAGAACCTCTTCAGGACCACTGACAGCTGCTCTCTGAATGATAGAGAACCTCTTCAGGACCACTGACAGCTGCTCTCTGAGTGATGGAGAACCTCTTCAGGACCACTGACAGCTGCTCTCTGAATGATGGAGAACCTCCTCAGGACCACTGACAGCTGCTCTCTGAGTGATGGAGAACCTCCTCAGGACCACTGACAGCTGCTCTCTGAGTGATGGAGAACCTCTTCAGGACCACTGACAGCTGCTCTCTGAATGATGGAGAACCTCCTCAGGACCACTGACAGCTGCTCTCTGAATGATAGAGAACCTCCTCAGGACCACTGACAGCTGCTCTCTGAATGATGGAGAACCTCCTCAGGAACACTGACAGCTGCTCTCTGAGTGATAGAGAACCTCCTCAGGAACACTGACAGCTGCTCTCTGAGTGATGGAGAACCTCTTCAGGACCACTGACAGCTGCTCTCTGAATGATGGAGAACCTCTTCAGGACCACTGACAGCTGCTCTCTGAATGCTGGAGAACCTCTTCAGGACCACTGACAGCTGCTCTCTGAATGCTGGAGAACCTCCTCAGGACCACTGACAGCTGCTCTCTGAATGCTGGAGAATTCTCCACACGATCCAGATAATTGAATCATTTCCTGCCAAATGAAATGTGATTGTCTTTTAATGTGTCTTCCTCAGACATGTTTCTTACCTGGCGTTGTTGTAATCCTCCCAGGTATTTTCCTGAGGTGGTAAAGGACGGCCTCACCAACCAGCTGAACAACCCAGAGGTGGCGGTGGACATCACTAGACCGGACACTCTGATTCGCCAACAGATCATGACACTCAGAGTGATGACCAACAAGCTGAGAAACGCCTACAACGGCAACGACATCTTCTTTCAGGACTCCAGTAAGTCAGCCGCATTGTGTTCCAAACGGTACCCTGTTCTCTCTGTAGTGCACTACCTTGACCAGGGCCCATAGGGAATAGGGCTCTATTCTCTCTGTAGTGCACTACCTTGAACAGGGACCATAGGGAATAGGGCTCTAATCTCTCTGTAGTGCACTACCAGGGCCCATAGGGAATGGGGCTCAGTCTATATAACACACTGTCTATATAACACACTGTCTAAATCAGTCTATATAACACACTGTCTATATGACACACTGTCTAAATCAGGCTATATGACACACTGTCTAAATATGGGACTGGGATTGAGCCCTGTGATGAGTCTCTGGCTCCCTAGATAAATCTAGCCCTGTGATGAGTCTCTGGCTCCCTAGTGAAATCTAGCCCTGTGGTGAGTCTCTGGCTCCCTAATGAAATCTAGCCCTGTGGTGAGTCTCTGGCTCCCTAGTGAAATCTAGCCCTGTGGTGAGTCTCTGGCTCCCTAGATAAATCTAGCCCTGTGATGAGTCTCTGGCTCCCTAGTGAAATCTAGCCCTGTGATGAGTCTCTGGCTCCCTAGTGAAATCTAGCCCTGTGATGAGTCTCTGGCTCCCTAGTGAAATCTAGCCCCTGTGATAAGTCTCTATTAGGGAGACTCATCGCAGGTCTAGATTTCATTGTGATGAGTCTCTGGCTCCCTAGATAAATCTAGCCCTGTGATGAGTCTCTGGCTCCCTAGTGAAATCTAGCCCTGTGATGAGTCTCTGGCTCCCTAGTGAAATCTAGCCCTGTGATGAGTCTCTGGCTCCCTAGTGAAATCTAGCCCTGTGATGAGTCTCTGGCTCCCTAATGAAATCTAGCCCTGTGGTGAGTCTCTGGCTCCCTAGTGAAATCTAGCCCTGTGATGAGTCTCTGGCTCCCTAGTGAAATCTAGCCCTGTGATGAGTCTCTGGCTCCCTAATGAAATCTAGCCCTGTGATGAGTCTCTGGCTCCCTAGTGAAATCTAGCCCTGTGATGAGTCTCTGGCTCCCTAGTGAAATCTAGCCCTGTGATGAGTCTCTGGCTCCCTAGTGAAATCTAGCCCTGTGATGAGTCTCTGGCTCCCTAGTGAAATCTAGCCCTGTGATGAGTCTCTGGCTCCCTAGTGAAATCTAGCGGATGCTACATGTTGTTTGAGGAGTATAACCCCACGGAGTCTGTAGACAAGTGGTGGATGTCAAGGCCTGATCATCCAGACCTGTCTTACTGTCTTACTCCTCTCTACCATCAGGTAGAGAGGAGAGGGTTGATGGTAGAGAGGAGAGGGGCTGATGGTAGAGAGGAGAAAGGCTGATGGTAGAGAGGAGAGGGGCTGATGGTAGAGAGGAGAGGGGCTGATGGTAGAGAGGAGAGGGGCTGATGGTAGAGAGGAGAGGGGCTGATGGTAGAGAGCAGAGGGGTTGATGGTAGAGAGGAGAGGTCCTGATGGTAGAGAGGAGAGGGGCTGATGGTAGAGAGGAGAGGGGCTGATGGTAGAGAGGAGAGGGGCTGATGGTAGAGAGGAGAGGGGCTGATGGTAGAGAGGAGAGGGGCTGATGGTAGAGAGGAGAGGGGTTGATGGTAGAGAGGAGAGGGGCTGATAGTAGAGAGGAGTGGGGCTGATGGTAGAGAGGAGAGGGGCTGATGGTAGAGAGGAGTGGGGCTGATGGTAGAGAGGAGAGGGGCTGATGGTAGAGAGGAGTGGGGCTGATGGTAGAGAGGAGAGGGGCTGATGGTAGAGAGGAGAGGGGCTGATGGTAGAGAGGAGTGGTCCTGATGGCGGAGAGGAGAGGGGCTGATGGTAGAGAGGAGACTCTTGACTGCCCCTCAGGAGACTGTTGGACGTGACCTGGATACTCCAGCCTCTTTTAACGTTGTCCAGCACCAAGAACGAAATGTACTTTTGTTTTTTAAATAAATCTATTATTTATAAACCCGCTTACCCCTTCAAAGTCGGAGGATACGTGTGCAAATAAAATATGTGGTCAGAATAATCAGATCAGATTGTGATGTCATACTGGGGGTGAAAAACTTTTTTTTTTTTAATTAAAAACTCAATTCCACCTGAACAGGCTGAAATGCAAATAATATATATATATTTTTTTATCTTACACTAAAAGGACATTATGATAATTGAACAATTTTCAGTGTTATTTCAACGTCATAGTATGGAAATATCACATTTCTCTGTCTGCATTGCCTCATTACAACCAAAAAGCATTTTTATTTTTTATTTTTTATGATATATTGCCAATTTTGACTTTACCGTCCTGTGGAGATCGCTCAGCTCTGCCTCCAGGACAATAAACATCCACCTGCAAAGTGAGACAGACATCATTAGGGGCTTTGAATAACACTGGCTGGGACAACAAGGCCGGGATATGGCCCAGAAATCTTTCATGGCAGACGGTCAACTATCTGTTCTTTGAGTCTGTTTGGAACCTCACTTATTGTGTGTGTGTGTCTGTGTGTGTGTGTGTGTGTCTGTCTGTCTGTCTGTCTGTCTCTCTGTCTCTCTCTCTCTGTATGTCTCTCTCTGTCTGTCTCTCTCTGTGTCTGTCTGTCTATCTGTCTATCTGTCTGTCTCTCTCTGTCTCTCTGTGTCTGTCTGTCTGTCTGTCTGTCTGTCTGTCTGTCTCTCTCTGTGTCTGTCTGTCTGTCTGTCTGTCTGTCTGTCTGTCTGTCTGTCTGTCTGTCTGTCTGTCTGTCTGTCTGTCTGTCTGTCTGTCTGTCTGTCTGTCTGTCTGTCTGTCTGTCTGTCTCCTCTCTCCAGGTGACGAGGGCAGTGGCAGCAGCAGTGGCTGTACAGAGGGATGTACCACAGAGTTTGTGTTTGTGGGTCCAGAGGCCCCCGTGGTGGGAGCAGACAGGAGTGATGAGCGAGCTTCGGCTGCAGCAGGCAGCGCCCCACATCCCTCCAGACCCTCTCTACCCCTGCTACTGACCCTCTCTCTCACAGCCCTGTCCTGGTCCAGGAGATAATACCAGCTGGCCCGAGAGGACACCAGGACATTACTGCTACTCTGACTCTGGCACCAATCAGACAGCCAGCCAGCAGGTCGTCATACTAACTGTTAGTGTTCTCTAAACGGAACCAGAACAGGACAACCCTTTTGGATCCCCACCATGAAGATATATGGTGACAGTAGTATACTGTAGTAGACTGAGGAGTGTTGTGAGTGCTGCATCCTGCTTTGTCCCCAAAGATCTCTCTGTTCTAAGATGTTCTGTTCTAATCTGCTCTGTTCTGCTCTGTTCTATTCTGCTCTGTTCTATTCTGCTCTGTTCTATTCTAATCTGTTCTGCTCTGTTCTAATCTGTTCTGCTCTATTCTAATCTGTTCTGCTCTATTCTAATCTGTTCTGCTCTAATCTGTTCTGTTCCAATCTGTTCTTCTCTAATCTGTTCTGCTCTATTCTAATCTGTTCTGCTCTATTCTAATCTGTTTTGCTCTATTCTAATCTGTTCTGCTCTAATCTGTTCTGCTCTAATCTGTTCTGCTCTATTCTAATCTGTTCTGCTCTATTCTAATCTGTTCTGCTCTATTCTAATCTGTTCTGCTCTAATCTGTTCTGTTCCAATCTGTTCTTCTCTAATCTGTTCTGCTCTATTCTAATCTGTTCTGCTCTATTCTAATCTGTTCTGCTCTATTCTAATCTGTTCTGCTCTAATCTGTTCTGTTCCAATCTGTTCTTCTCTAATCTGTTCTGCTCTATTCTAATCTGTTCTGCTCTGTTCTATTCTGCTCTGTTCTATTCTGCTCTGTTCTATTCTAATCTGTTCTGCTCTGTTCTAATCTGTTCTGCTCTATTCTAATCTGTTCTGCTCTATTCTAATCTGTTCTGCTCTAATCTGTTCTGTTCCAATCTGTTCTTCTCTAATCTGTTCTGCTCTATTCTAATCTGTTCTGCTCTATTCTAATCTGTTTTGCTCTATTCTAATCTGTTCTGCTCTAATCTGTTCTGCTCTAATCTGTTCTGCTCTATTCTAATCTGTTCTGCTCTATTCTAATCTGTTCTGCTCTATTCTAATCTGTTCTGCTCTAATCTGTTCTGTTCCAATCTGTTCTTCTCTAATCTGTTCTGCTCTATTCTAATCTGTTCTGCTCTATTCTAATCTGTTCTGCTCTATTCTAATCTGTTCTGCTCTAATCTGTTCTGTTCCAATCTGTTCTTCTCTAATCTGTTCTGCTCTATTCTAATCTGTTCTGCTCTATTCTAATCTGTTCTGCTCTAATCTGTTCTGCTCTAATCTGTTCTGTTCCGCTTTGTTCTAATCTGTTCAACTCTATTCTAATCTCTTCTGCTCTGTTCTAATCTGTTCTGCTCTTTTCTAATCCGTTCTGACCTATTCTGCTCTATTCTAATCTATTCTAATCTGTTCTGCTCTAATCTGTTCTGTTCCATTCTAATCTGTTCTGCTCCTCTCTGCTCGGTGACGTCCAGAACAGAACATAGCGTCAGTGGGGCAGCCAAACTTCTCCCCTTTTCTCCAAACCAACCAACTGCTTCTCCCCTTTTCTCTGATTGAACAACAACATGCTCTTTCTCTCCTGGAGAGACAGAATGAGAACACAATTTAGAGCGATGATGATGATGATGATGAATTTAAAAATACATGAGATTCTATTTTTCTTTCTTTGTAAAGCAGAATTATGAAACTTCAACATGAAATAAATAGAGAACCCTGAGAAGGTTCTGTTAGTTCCTACATCCTCCCACAACAGACAGAGAAGGTTCTGTTAGGACCTACATCCTCCCACAACAGACAGAGAAGGTTCTGTTAGTACCTACATCCTCCCACAACAGAGAGAGAAGGTTCTGTTAGGACCTACATCCTCCCACAACAGACATAGAAGGTTCTGTTAGTACCTACATCCTCCCACAACAGACAGAGAAGGTTCTGTTAGGACCTACATCCTCCCACAACAGAGAGAGAAGGTTCTGTTAGGACCTACATCCTCCCACAACACAACAGACAGAGAAGGTCTTCTCTCCTTTGGCTTACTGTCTGAAATGTTGGGTCTGACCTCTTCTCTCCTTTGGCTTACTGTCTGAAATGTTGGGTCTGACCTCTTCTCTCCTTTGGCTTACTGTCTGAAATGTTGGGTCTGACCTCTTCTCTCCTTTGGCTTACTGTCTGAAATGTTGGGTCTGACCTCTTCTCTCCTTTGGCTTACTGTCTGAAATGTTGGGTCTGACCTCTTCTCTCCTTTGGCTTACTGTCTGAAATGTTGGGTCTGACCTCTTCTCTCCTTTGGCTTACTGTCTGAAATGTTGGGTCTCTGACCTCTTCAGTTTATCTGTCATCAGATTCAAAACCTCAAAGTTTTAAATGTGTCTTGGCTGGATGGCAGAGTATCAATGTTTGGCTTTTTAAATGACTATCCCAAAAGAGATCTACCATCATGGTTGTTGGTTTTATCTATTTGAGTTCACTTTTAATACTGTTTATGTTCCACGAAATGATGTGCCGTCTTGTCTGACAGAAAGACGAGGTACTACGTTTTAATTTGGCACTTAAAGTTCTATGAGGAGGAGCACATTTTAATAGCTTCAAGTTATTCCCACAGCGCACTGCTGCTGCATTACACTAGTCGGGGTGGATCGAGACGTTATTCCCACAGTGCACTGCTGCTGCATTACACTAGTCGGGGTGGATCGAGACGTTATTCCCACAGCGCACTGCTGCTGCATTACACTAGTCGGGGTGGATCGAGACGTTATTCCCACAGTGCACTGCTGCTGCATTACACTAGTCGGGGTGGATCGAGACGTTATTCCCACAGCGCACTGCTGCTGCATTACACTAGTCGGGGTGGATCGAGACGTTATTCCCACAGCGCACTGCTGCTGCATTACACTAGTCGGGGTGGATCGAGACGTTATTCCCACAGCGCACTGCTGCTGCATTACACTAGTCGGGGTGGATCGAGACGTTATTCCCACAGCGCACTGCTGCTGCATTACACTAGTCGGGGTGGATCGAGACGTTATTCCCACAGCACACTGCTGCTGCATTACACTAGTCGGGGATTTGATTTGATTTGATTTGATTTGATTTGATTTGGTGGATCGAGACGTTCTCCCACAGCGCACTGCTGCATTACACTAGTCTGGGTGGATCGAGACGTTATTCCCACAGTGCACTGCTGCAGCATTACACTATTCGGGGTGGTTCGAGACGTTATTCCCACAGCGCACTGCTGCTGCATTACACTAGTCGGGGTGGATCGAGACGTTCTCCCACAGTGCATTGCTGCATTACACTAGTCAGGGTGGATCGAGACGTTCTCCCACAGCGCACTGCTGCATTACACTAGTCGGGGTGGATCGAGACGTTATTCCCACAGCGCACTGCTGCATTACACTAGTCGGGGTGGATCGAGACGTTATTCCTACAGCGCATTGCTGCATTACACTAGTCAGGGTGGATCGAGACGTTATTCCTACAGCGCATTGCTGCATTACACTAGTCGGGGTGGATCGAGACGTTAATGCCACAGCGCACTGCTGCAGCATTACACTAGTCGGGGTGGATCGAGACAATATTCCCACAGTGCACTGCTGCTGCATTACACTAGTCGGGGTGGATCGAGACGTTATTCCCACATTGCACTGCTGCAGCATTACACTAGTCGGGGTGGATCGAGACGTTATTCCCACAGCGCACTGCTGCTGCATTACACTAGTCGGGGTGGATCGAGACGTTATTCCCACAGCGCACTGCTGCTGCATTACACTAGTCGGGGTGGATCGAGACGTTATTCCCACAGCGCATTGCTGCATTACACTAGTCGGGGTGGATCGAGACGTTATTCCCACAGCGCATTGCTGCAGCATTACACTAGTCGGGATGGATCGAGATGTCCGTTGTACGAGCAGACAGGCCTTACCATTGTCTTTAAAGAAAAGGTAAATGGATTGCTTGTTTGGGATTTTCTTACACGTTCTTGTATACAGAATAATTATGAATGAGTACAAATAAACATTTTATTAAAAAAATAAACTGTCTCTTGATGACTTACAGTTTCAATACAATGTATCACTCTGATGAATGACTGCATCACTGCCCTTTACATGAACATGTCAGAGATGTCCCCTGCTATAGGTCCACCATCACTGAGACATGTCAGAGATGTCCCCTGCTATAGGTCCACCATCACTGAGACATGTCAGAGATGTCCCCTGCTGTAGGTCCACCATCACTGAGACATGTCAGAGATGTCCCCTGCTATAGGTCCACCATCACTGAGACATGTCAGAGATGTCCCCTGCTATAGGTCCACCATCACTGAGACATGTCAGAGATGTCCCCTTCTATAGGTCCACCATCACTGAGACATGTCAGAGATGTCCCCTGCTATAGTTCCACCATCACTGAGACATGTCAGAGATGTCCCCTGCTATAGGTCCACCATCACTGAGACATGTCAGAGATGTCCCCTGCTATAGGTCCACCATCACTGAGACATGTCAGAGATGTCCCCTGCTATAGGTCCACCATCACTGAGACATGTCAGAGATGTCCCCTTCTATAGGTCCACCATCACTGAGACATGTCAGAGATGTCCCCTGCTATAGGTCCACCATCACTGAGACATGTCAGAGATGTCCCCTGCTATAGGTCCACCATCACTGAGACATGTCAGAGATGTCCCCTGCTGTAGGTCCACCATCACTGAGACATGTCAGAGATGTCCCCTGCTATAGGTCCACCATCACTGAGACATGTCAGAGATGTCCCCTGCTATAGGTCCACCATCACTGAGACATGTCAGAGATGTCCCCTGCTATAGGTCCACCATCACTGAGACATGTCAGAGATGTCCCCTTCTATAGGTCCACCATCACTGAGACATGTCAGAGATGCCCCCTGCTATAGGTCCACCATCACTGAGACATGTCAGAGATGTCCCCTGCTATAGGTCCACCATCACTGAGACATGTCAGAGATGTCCCCTTCTATAGGTCCACCATCACTGAGACATGTCAGAGATGTCCCCTGCTATAGTTCCACCATCACTGAGACATGTCAGAGATGTCCCCTTCTATAGGTCCACCATCACTGAGACATGTCAGAGATGTCCCCTGCTATAGGTCCACCATCACTGAGACATGTCAGAGATGTCCCCTGCTATAGGTCCACCATCACTGAGACATGTCAGAGATGTCCCCTGCTGTAGGTCCACCATCACTGAGACATGTCAGAGATGTCCCCTGCTATAGGTCCACCATCACTGAGACATGTCAGAGATGTCCCCTGCTATAGGTCCACCATCACTGAGACATGTCAGAGATGTCCCCTGCTATAGGTCCACCATCACTGAGACATGTCAGAGATGTCCCCTTCTATAGGTCCACCATCACTGAGACATGTCAGAGATGTCCCCTGCTATAGGTCCACCATCACTGAGACATGTCAGAGATGTCCCCTGCTATAGGTCCACCATCACTGAGACATGTCAGAGATGTCCCCTGCTGTAGGTCCACCATCACTGAGACATGTCAGAGATGTCCCCTGCTATAGGTCCACCATCACTGAGACATGTCAGAGATGTCCCCTGCTATAGGTCCACCATCACTGAGACATGTCAGAGATGTCCCCTGCTATAGGTCCACCATCACTGAGACATGTCAGAGATGTCCCCTTCTATAGGTCCACCATCACTGAGACATGTCAGAGATGCCCCCTGCTATAGGTCCACCATCACTGAGACATGTCAGAGATGTCCCCTGCTATAGGTCCACCATCACTGAGACATGTCAGAGATGTCCCCTGCTGTAGGTCCACCATCACTAAGACATGTCAGAGATGTCCCCTGCTATAGGTCCACCATCACTGAGACATGTCAGAGATGTCCCCTGCTGTAGGTCCACCATCACTGAGACATGTCAGAGATGTCCCCTGCTATAGGTCCACCATCACTGAGACATGTCAGAGATGTCCCCTGCTATAGGTCCACCATCACTGAGACATGTCAGAGATGTCCCCTTCTATAGGTCCACCATCACTGAGACATGTCAGAGATGCCCCCTGCTATAGGTCCACCATCACTGAGACATGTCAGAGATGTCCCCTTCTATAGGTCCACCATCACTGAGACATGTCAGAGATGTCCCCTGCTATAGGTCCACCATCACTGAGACATGTCAGAGATGTCCCCTGCTATAGGTCCACCATCACTGAGACTTGTCAGAGATGTCCCCTTCTATAGGTCCACCATCACTGAGACATGTCAGAGATGTCCCCTGCTATAGGTCCACCATCCACTGAGACATGTCAGAGATGTCCCCTGCTATAGGTCCACCATCCACTGAGACATGTCAGAGATGTCCCCTTCTATAGGTCCACCATCACTGAGACATGTCAGAGATGTCCCCTGCTATAGGTCCACCATCCACTGAGACATGTCAGAGATGTCCCCTTCTATAGGTCCACCATCCACTGAGACATGTCAGAGATGTCCCCTGTTATAGGTCCACCATCCACTGAGACATGTCAGAGATGTCCCCTGCTATAGGTCCACCATCCACTGAGACATGTCAGAGATGTCCCCTTCTATAGGTCCACCATCACTGAGACAAAGACCTGTCAGAGATGTCCCCTTCTATAGGTCCACCATCACTGAGACATGTCAGAGATGTCCCCTTCTATAGGTCCACCATCACTGAGACATGTCAGAGATGTCCCCTTCTATAGGTTCACCATCACTGAGACATGTCAGAGATGTCCCCTGCTATAGGTCCACCATCACTGAGACATGTCAGAGATGTCCCCTTCTATAGGTCCACCATCACTGAGACATGTCAGAGATGTCCCCTGCTATAGGTCCACCATCACTGCCATTTACATGAACCTGTCAGAGATGTCCCCTGCTATAGGTCCACCATCACTGAGACATGTCAGAGATGTCCCCTGCTATAGGTCCACCATCACTGAGACATGTCAGAGATGTCCCCTTCTATAGGTCCACCATCACTGAGACATGTCAGAGATGTCCCCTGCTATAGGTCCACCATCACTGAGACATGTCAGGGATGTCCCCTGCTATAGGTCCACCATCACTGAGACATGTCAGAGATGTCCCCTGCTATAGGTCCACCATCACTGAGACATGTCAGAGATGTCCCCTGCTATAGGTCCACCATCACTGAGACATGTCAGAGATGTCCCCTGCTATAGGTCCACCATCACTGAGACATGTCAGAGATGTCCCCTTCTATAGGTCCACCATCACTGAGACATGTCAGAGATGTCCCCTTCCATAGGTCCACCATCACTGAGACATGTCAGAGATGTCCCCTTCTATAGGTCCACCATCACTGAGACATGTCAGAGATGTCCCTTGCTATAGGTCCACCATCACTGAGACATGTCAGAGATGTCCCCTGCTATAGGTCCACCATCACTGAGACATGTCAGAGATGTCCCCTGCTATAGGTCCACCATCACTGAGACATGTCAGAGATGTCCCCTGCTATAGGTCCACCATCACTGAGACATGTCAGAGATATCCCCTTCTATAGGTCCACCATCACTGAGACATGTCAGAGATGTCCCCTTCTATAGGTCCACCATCACTGAGACATGTCAGAGATGTCCCCTTCTATAGGTCCACCATCACTGAGACATGTCAGAGATGTCCCCTTCTATAGGTCCACCATCACTGAGACATGTCAGAGATGTCCCCTGCTATAGGTCCACCATCACTGAGACATGTCAGAGATGTCCCCTGCTATATGTCCACCATCACTGAGACCTGTCAGAGATGTCCCCTTCTATAGGTCCACCATCACTGAGACATGTCAGAGATGTCCCCTGCTATAGGTCCACCATCACTGAGACCTGTTAGAGATGTCCCCTGCTATAGGTCCACCATCACTGAGACCTGTCAGAGATGTCCCCTTCCATAGGTCCACCATCACTGAGACATGTCAGAGATGTCCCCTTCTATAGGTCCACCATCACTGAGACATGTCAGAGATGTCCCCTTCTATAGGTCCACCATCACTGAGACATGTCAGAGATGTCCCCTTCTATAGGTCCACCATCACTGAGACCTGTTAGAGATGTCCCCTGCTATAGGTCCACCATCACTGAGACCTGTCAGAGATGTCCCCTTCCATAGGTCCACCATCACTGAGACATGTCAGAGATGTCCCCTTCTATAGGTCCACCATCACTGAGACATGTCAGAGATGTCCCCTTCTATAGGTCCACCATCACTGAGACATGTCAGAGATGTCCCCTGCTATAGGTCCACCATCACTGAGACATGTCAGAGATGTCCCCTTCTATAGGTCCACAATCACTGAGACATGTCAGAGATGTCCCCTGCTATAGGTCCACCATCACTGAGACATGTCAGAGATGTCCCCTTCTATAGGTCCACCATCACTGAGACAAAGACCTGTCAGAGATGTCCCCTTCTATAGGTCCACCATCACTGAGACATGTCAGAGATGTCCCCTTCTATAGGTCCACCATCACTGAGACATGTCAGAGATGTCCCCTGCTATAGGTCCACCATCACTGAGACATGTCAGAGATGTCCCCTTCTATAGGTCCACCATCACTGAGACAAAGACCTGTCAGAGATGTCCCCTTCTATAGGTCCACCATCACTGAGACATGTCAGAGATGTCCCCTTCTATAGGTCCACCATCACTGAGACATGTCAGAGATGTCCCCTGCTATAGGTCCACCATCACTGAGACATGTCAGAGATGTCCCCTTCTATAGGTCCACCATCACTGAGACAAAGACCTGTCAGAGATGTCCCCTTCTATAGGTCCACCATCACTGAGACATGTCAGAGATGTCCCCTTCTATAGGTCCACCATCACTGAGACATGTCAGAGATGTCCCCTTCCATAGGTCCACCATCACTGAGACATGTCAGAGATGTCCCCTTCCATAGGTCCACCATCACTGAGACATGTCAGAGATGTCCCCTTCTATAGGTCCACCATCACTGAGACATGTCAGAGATGTCCCCTGCTATAGGTCCACCATCACTGAGACATGTCAGAGATGTCCCCTGCTATGGATCCATCATCACTGAGACATGTCAGAGATGTCCCCTGCTATGGATCCATCATCACTGAGACATGTCAGAGATGTCCCCTGCTATAGGTCCACCATCACTAAGACCTGTCAGAGATGTCCCCTTCCATAGGTCCACCATCACTGAGACATGTCAGAGATGTCCCCTTCTATAGGTCCACCATCACTGAGACATGTCAGAGATGTCCCCTTCTATAGGTCCACCATCACTGAGACATGTCAGAGATGTCCCCTTCTATAGGTCCACCATCACTGAGACATGTCAGAGATGTCCCCTTCTATAGGTCCACCATCACTGAGACATGTCAGAGATGTCCCCTGCTATAGGTCCACCATCACTGAGACATGTCAGAGATGTCCCCTTCTATAGGTCCACCATCACTGAGACATGTCAGAGATGTCCCCTGCTATAGATCCACCATCACTGAGACATGTCAGAGATGTCCCCTGCTATAGATCCACCATCACTGAGACATGTCAGAGATGTCCCCTTCTATAGGTCCACCATCACTGAGACATGTCAGAGATGTCCCCTTCTATAGGTCCACCATCACTGAGACATGTCAGAGATGTCCCCTGCTATAGGTCCACCATCACCGAGACAAAGACCTGTCAGAGATGTCCCCTGCTATAGGTCCACCATCACTGAGACATGTCAGAGATGTCCCCTTCTATAGGTCCACCATCACTGAGACATGTCAGAGATGTCCCCTTCTATAGGTCCACCATCACTGAGACATGTCAGAGATGTCCCCTGCTATAGGTCCACCATCACTGAGACATGTCAGAGATGTCCCCTTCTATAGGTCCACCATCACTGAGACAAAGACCTGTCAGAGATGTCCCCTTCTATAGGTCCACCATCACTGAGACATGTCAGAGATGTCCCCTTCTATAGGTCCACCATCACTGTGACTTGTCAGAGATGTCCCCTTCCATAGGTCCACCATCACTGAGACATGTCAGAGATGTCCCCTTCTATAGGTCCACCATCACTGAGACATGTCAGAGATGTCCCCTGCTATAGGTCCACCATCACTGAGACATGTCAGAGATGTCCCCTGCTATGGATCCATCATCACTGAGACATATCAGAGATGTCCCCTGCTATAGGTCCACCATCACTAAGACCTGTCAGAGATGTCCCCTTCCATAGGTCCACCATCACTGAGACATGTCAGAGATGTCCCCTTCTATAGGTCCACCATCACTGAGACATGTCAGAGATGTCCCCTTCTATAGGTCCACCATCACTGAGACATGTCAGAGATGTCCCCTTCTATAGGTCCACCATCACTGAGACATGTCAGAGATGTCCCCTTCTATAGGTCCACCATCACTGAGACATGTCAGAGATGTCCCCTGCTATAGGTCCACCATCACTGAGACATGTCAGAGATGTCCCCTTCTATAGGTCCACCATCACTGAGACATGTCAGAGATGTCCCCTGCTATAGATCCACCATCACTGAGACATGTCAGAGATGTCCCCTGCTATAGATCCACCATCACTGAGACATGTCAGAGATGTCCCCTTCTATAGGTCCACCATCACTGAGACATGTCAGAGATGTCCCCTTCTATAGGTCCACCATCACTGAGACATGTCAGAGATGTCCCCTTCTATAGGTCCACCATCACTGAGACATGTCAGAGATGTCCCCTTCTATAGGTCCACCATCACTGAGACATGTCAGAGATGTCCCCTGCTATAGGTCCACCATCACTGAGACATGTCAGAGATGTCCCCTTCTATAGGTCCACCATCACTGAGACATGTCAGAGATGTCCCCTGCTATAGATCCACCATCACTGAGACATGTCAGAGATGTCCCCTGCTATAGATCCACCATCACTGAGACATGTCAGAGATGTCCCCTTCTATAGGTCCACCATCACTGAGACATGTCAGAGATGTCCCCTGCTATAGGTCCACCATCACCGAGACAAAGACCTGTCAGAGATGTCCCCTGCTATAGGTCCACCATCACTGAGACATGTCAGAGATGTCCCCTTCTATAGGTCCACCATCACTGAGACATGTCAGAGATGTCCCCTTCTATAGGTCCACCATCACTGAGACATGTCAGAGATGTCCCCTGCTATAGATCCACCATCACTGAGATATGTCAGAGATGTCCCCTTCTATAGGTCCACCATCACTGAGACATGTCAGAGATGTCCCCTGCTATAGGTCCACCATCACTGAGACATGTCAGAGATGTCCCTTGCTATAGATCCACCATCACTGAGACATGTCAGAGATGTCCCCTTCTATAGGTCCACCATCACTGAGACATGTCAGAGATGTCCCCTGCTATAGATCCACCATCACTGAGACATGTCAGAGATGTCCCCTTCTATAGGTCCACCATCACTGAGACATGTCAGATATGTCCCCTTCTATAGGTCCACCATCACTGAGACATGTCAGAGATATCCCCTGCTATAGGTCCACCATCACTGAGACATGTCAGAGATGTCCCCTTCTATAGGTCCACCATCACTGAGACATGTCAGAGATGTCCCCTTCTATAGGTCCACCATTACTGAGACATGTCAGAGATGTCCCCTGCTATAGATCCACCATCACTGAGACATGTCAGAGATGTCCCCTGCTATAGGTCCACCATCACTGAGACATGTTAGAGATGTCCCCTGCTATAGGTCCACCATCACTGAGACATGTTAGAGATGTCCCCTGCTATAGATCCACCATCACTGAGACATGTCAGAGATGTCCCCTTCTATAGGTCCACCATCACTGAGACATGTTAGAGATGTCCCCTGCTATAGATCCACCATCACTGAGACATGTAAGAGATGTCCCCTTCTATAGGTCCACCATCACTGAGACATGTTAGAGATGTCCCCTGCTATAGATCCACCATCACTGAGACATGTCAGAGATGTCCCCTTCTATAGGTCCACCATCACTGAGACATGTCAGAGATGTCCCCTTCTATAGATCCACCATCACTGAGACATGTCAGAGATGTCCCCTTCTATAGATCCACCATCACTGAGACATGTCAGAGATGTCCCCTGCTATAGGTCCACCATCACTGAGACAAAGGCAAAGAAAATGGTCATTAGTTTTATGAAACTCGGTCAGTTATATCTGAGCATATTTTTAAAACAATACTTTATTTCAAATGTAGGTGTTCTTTAAATTATGAGGAAATGCAGATTGAGCTCATAAATTATGTAGGTGATTCGTTTTAGGGTGTGTCCCTATTCCATGTATAGTGCACTACTGACCAGAAGAGTACGACAGTTAACCCATTGGCCCTGGACAAAGTAGTGCACTAAACAGGGTGCCGATTGGGACGCAGAGGTAGCGGGGTAAAGAGAAAGTGATGATGAGAGTTAATGATGACCTTGGGCCTAGCTAACAGGAATATACATGATTATAGGAGGACCAGCAGAGTGCTGCTCTACTGCTGATATACAGCTATTCTAATGTGTTAGTCACACGGTCTCCCTGTGTATCACCGTGTTGCCATGTCCCAGTAAAACCTTTACTTTGACCTGAAATAACCTCTGTTACTTCCAGAACACTTCATTTACAGTGGTTCTGTTGGACTACAGTGGTTCTGTACTGGTTCTGTTAGACTACAGTGGTTCTGTTAAACTACAGTGGTTCTGTTAGACTACAGTGGTTCTGATAGACTACAGTGGTTCTGTTAGACTACAGTGGTTCTGATAAACTACAGTGGTTCTGATAGACTACAGTGGTTCTGTTGGACTACAGTGGTTCTGTACTGGTTCTGTTAGACTACAGTGGTTCTGTTAGACTACAGTGGTTCTGTACTGGTTCTGTTATACTACAGTGGTTCTGATAGACTACAGTGGTTCTGTTAGACTACAGTGGTTCTGTACTGGTTCTGTTATACTACAGTGGTTCTGTTAGACTACAGTGGTTCTGATAGACTACAGTGGTTCTGTTAGACTACAGTGGTTCTGTTAGACTACAGTGGTTCTGATAGACTACAGTGGTTCTGTTAGACTATAGTGGTTCTGTACTGGTTCTGTTAGACTATAGTGGTTCTGTTAGACTACAGTGGTTCTGTTAGACTATAGTGGTTCTGTACTGGTTCTGTTAGACTACAGTGATTCTGTTAGACTACAGTGGTTCTGTTAGACTATAGTGGTTCTGTACTGGTTATGTTAGACTACAGTGGTTCTGTTAGACTATAGTGGTTCTGTACTGGTTCTGTTAGACTACAGTGGTTCTGTTAGACTACAGTGGTTCTGTTAGACTACAGTGGTTCTGTACTGGTTCTGTTAGACTACAGTGGTTCTGTTGGACTACAGTGGTTCTGTACTGGTTCTGTTAGACTACAGTGGTTCTGATAGACTACAGTGGTTCTGTACTGGTTCTGTTAGACTACAGTGGTTCTGATAGACTACAGTGGCTCTGTTGGACTACAGTGGTTCTGATAGACTACAGTGGTTCTGATAGACTACAGTGGTTCTGATAGACTACAGTGGTTCTGTTAGACTACAGTGGTTCTGTACTGGTTCTGTTATACTACAGTGGTTCTGTTAGACTACAGTGGTTCTGTACTGGTTCTGTTAGACTACAGTGGTTCTGATAGACTACAGTGGCTCTGTTGGACTACAGTGGTTCTGATAGACTACAGTGGTTCTGATAGACTACAGTGGTTCTGATAGACTACAGTGGTTCTGTACTGGTTCTGTTAGACTACAGTGGTTCTGATAGACTACAGTGGTTCTGTACTGGTTCTGTTAGACTACAGTGGTTCTGTTAGACTACAGTGGTTCTGTTAGACTATAATGGTTCTGTTAGACTACAGTGGTTCTGTTAGACTACAGTGGTTCTGTACTGGTTCTGTTAGACTACAGTGGTTCTGTTAGACTACAGTGGTTCTGTACTGGTTCTGTTAGACTACAGTGGTTCTGTACTGGTTCTGTTAGACTACAGTGGTTCTGTACTGGTTCTGTTAGACTACAGTGGTTCTGTTAGACTACAGTGGTTCTGTACTGGTTCTGTTAGACTACAGTGGTTCTGTTAGACTACAGTGGTTCTGTACTGGTTCTGATAGACTACAGTGGTTCTGTACTGGTTCTGTTAGACTACAGTGGTTCTGATAGACTACAGTGGTTCTGTTAGACTACAGTGGTTCTGTTAGACTACAGTGGTTCTGTTAGACTACAGTGGTGCTGTACTGGTTCTGTTAGACTAGAGTGGTTCTGTTAGACTACAGTAGACTACAGTGGTTATGTTAGACTACAGTGGTTCTGTTAGACTACAGTGGTTCTGTTAGACTACAGTGGTTCTGTTAGACTACAGTGGTTCTGTACTGGTTCTGTTAGACTACAGTGGTTCTGATAGACTACAGTGGTTCTGTTAGACTACAGTGGTTCTGTTAGACTACAGTGGTTCTGTTGGACTACAGTGGTGCTGTACTGGTTCTGTTAGACTACAGTGATTCTGTTAGACTACAGTGGTTCTGTTAGACTACAGTGGTTCTGTACTGGTTCTGTTAGACTACAGTGGTTCTGATAGACTACAGTGGTTCTGTTAGACTACAGTGGTTCTGTACTGGTTCTGTTAGACTACAGTGGTTCTGTACTGGTTCTGTTAGACTACAGTGGTTCTGTTAGACTACAGTGGTTCTGTTAGACTACAGTGGTTCTGTACTGGTTCTGTTAGACTACAGTGGTGCTGTACTGGTTCTGTTAGACTACAGTGGTTCTGTTAGACTACAGTGGTTCTGTACTGGTTCTGTTGGACTACAGTGGTTCTGTACTGGTTCTGTTAGACTACAGTGGTTCTGTTAGACTACAGTGGTTCTGTTAGACTACAGTGGTTCTGTACTGGTTCTGTTGGACTACAGTGGTTCTGTACTGGTTCTGTTAGACTACAGTGGTTCTGTTAGACTACAGTGGTTCTGTTAGACTACAGTGGTTCTGATAGACTACAGTGGTTCTGTACTGGTTCTGTTAGACTACAGTGGTTCTGTTAGACTACAGTGGTTCTGTACTGGTTCTGTTGGACTACAGTGGTTCTGATAGACTACAGTGGTTCTGTTAGACTACAGTGGTTCTGTTAGACTACAGTGGTTCTGATAGACTACAGTGGTTCTGTTAGACTACAGTGGTTCTGTACTGGTTCTGTTGGACTACAGTGGTTCTGTACTGGTTCTGTTAGACTACAGTGGTTCTGTTAGACTACAGTGGTTCTGTACTGGTTCTGTTAGACTACAGTGGTTCTGTTAGACTACAGTGGTTCTGTACTGGTTCTGTTAGACTACAGTGGTTCTGTTAGACTACAGTGGTTCTGTTAGACTACAGTGGTTCTGTACTGGTTCTGTTGGACTACAGTGGTTCTGATAGACTACAGTGGTTCTGTTAGACTACAGTGGTTCTGTACTGGTTCTGTTAGACTACAGTGGTTCTGTACTGGTTCTGTTGGACTACAGTGGTTCTGTACTGGTTCTGTTAGACTACAGTGGTGCTGTACTGGTTCTGTTAGACTATAGTGGTGCTGTACTGGTTCTGTTAGACTACAGTGGTTCTGTTAGACTACAGTGGTTCTGTACTGGTTCTGTTAGACTACAGTGGTTCTGTACTGGTTCTGTTGGACTACAGTGGTTCTGTTAGACTACAGTGGTTCTGTTAGACTACAGTGGTTCTGTACTGGTTCTGTTAGACTACAGTGGTTCTGTTAGACTACAGTGGTTCTGTACTGGTTCTGTTAGACTACAGTGGTTCTGTACTGGTTCTGTTAGACTACAGTGGTTCTGTTAGACTACAGTGGTTCTGTTAGACTACAGTGGTTCTGTACTGGTTCTGTTAGACTACAGTGGTTCTGTTAGACTACAGTGGTTCTGTACTGGTTCTGTTAGACTACAGTGGTTCTGTACTGGTTCTGTTGGACTACAGTGGTTCTGTTAGACTACAGTGGTTCTGTTAGACTACAGTGGTTCTGTACTGGTTCTGTTAGACTACAGTGGTTCTGTTAGACTACAGTGGTTCTGTACTGGTTCTGTTAGACTACAGTGGTTCTGTACTGGTTCTGTTAGACTACAGTGGTTCTGTTAGACTACAGTGGTTCTGTACTGGTTCTGTTAGACTACAGTTGTTCTGTACTGGTTCTGTTGGACTACAGTGGTTCTGTTAGACTACAGTGGTTCTGATAGACTACAGTGGTTCTGTACTGGTTCTGTTAGACTACAGTGGTTCTGTTAGACTACAGTGGTTCTGTACTGGTTCTGTTAGACTACAGTGGTTCTGTACTGGTTCTGTTGGACTACAGTGGTTCTGTTAGACTACAGTGGTTATGTTAGACTACAGTGGTTCTGTACTGGTTCTGTTAGACTACAGTGGTTCTGTTAGACTACAGTGGTTCTGTACTGGTTCTGTTAGACTACAGTGGTTCTGTACTGGTTCTGTTAGACTACAGTGGTTCTGTTAGACTACAGTGGTTCTGTTAGACTACAGTGGTTCTGTACTGGTTCTGTTAGACTACAGTGGTTCTGTTAGACTACAGTGGTTCTGTACTGGTTCTGTTAGACTACAGTGGTTCTGTACTGGTTCTGTTGGACTACAGTGGTTCTGTTAGACTACAGTGGTTCTGTTAGACTACAGTGGTTCTGTACTGGTTCTGTTAGACTACAGTGGTTCTGTTAGACTACAGTGGTTCTGTACTGGTTCTGTTAGACTACAGTGGTTCTGTACTGGTTCTGTTAGACTACAGTGGTTCTGTTAGACTACAGTGGTTCTGTACTGGTTCTGTTAGACTACAGTTGTTCTGTACTGGTTCTGTTGGACTACAGTGGTTCTGTTAGACTACAGTGGTTCTGATAGACTACAGTGGTTCTGTACTGGTTCTGTTAGACTACAGTGGTTCTGTTAGACTACAGTGGTTCTGTTAGACTACAGTGGTTCTGTACTGGTTCTGATAGACTACAGTGGTTCTGATAGACTACAGTGGTTCTGTACTGGTTCTGTTAGACTACAGTGGTTCTGATAGACTACAGTGGTTCTGTACTGGTTCTGTTAGACTACAGTGGTTCTGTTAGACTACAGTGGTTCTGTTAGACTATAATGGTTCTGTTAGACTACAGTGGTTCTGTTAGACTACAGTGGTTCTGTACTGGTTCTGTTAGACTACAGTGGTTCTGTTAGACTACAGTGGTTCTGTACTGGTTCTGTTAGACTACAGTGGTTCTGTACTGGTTCTGTTAGACTACAGTGGTTCTGTACTGGTTCTGTTAGACTACAGTGGTTCTGTTAGACTACAGTGGTTCTGTACTGGTTCTGTTAGACTACAGTGGTTCTGTTAGACTACAGTGGTTCTGTACTGGTTCTGATAGACTACAGTGGTTCTGTACTGGTTCTGTTAGACTACAGTGGTTCTGATAGACTACAGTGGTTCTGTTAGACTACAGTGGTTCTGTTAGACTACAGTGGTGCTGTACTGGTTCTGTTAGACTACAGTGGTTCTGTTAGACTACAGTAGACTACAGTGGTTATGTTAGACTACAGTGGTTATGTTAGACTACAGTGGTTCTGTTAGACTACAGTGGTTCTGTTAGACTACAGTGGTTCTGTACTGGTTCTGTTAGACTACAGTGGTTCTGATAGACTACAGTGGTTCTGTTAGACTACAGTGGTTCTGTTAGACTACAGTGGTTCTGTTGGACTACAGTGGTGCTGTACTGGTTCTGTTAGACTACAGTGGTTCTGTTAGACTACAGTGGTTCTGTACTGGTTCTGTTAGACTACAGTGGTTCTGATAGACTACAGTGGTTCTGTTAGACTACAGTGGTTCTGTTAGACTACAGTGGTTCTATACTGGTTCTGTTAGACTACAGTGGTTCTGTACTGGTTCTGTTAGACTACAGTGGTTCTGTTAGACTACAGTGGTTCTGTTAGACTACAGTGGTTCTGTACTGGTTCTGTTAGACTACAGTGGTGCTGTACTGGTTCTGTTAGACTACAGTGGTTCTGTTAGACTACAGTGGTTCTGTTAGACTACATTGGTTCTGTACTGGTTCTGTTGGACTACAGTGGTTCTGTACTGGTTCTGTTAGACTACAGTGGTTCTGTTAGACTACAGTGGTTCTGTTAGACTACAGTGGTTCTGTACTGGTTCTGTTGGACTACAGTGGTTCTGTACTGGTTCTGTTAGACTACAGTGGTTCTGTTAGACTACAGTGGTTCTGTACTGGTTCTGTTAGACTACAGTGGTTCTGTTAGACTACAGTGGTTCTGTTAGACTACAGTGGTTCTGATAGACTACAGTGGTTCTGTACTGGTTCTGTTAGACTACAGTGGTTCTGTTAGACTACAGTGGTTCTGTACTGGTTCTGTTGGACTACAGTGGTTCTGATAGACTACAGTGGTTCTGTTAGACTACAGTGGTTCTGTTAGACTACAGTGGTTCTGATAGACTACAGTGGTTCTGTTAGACTACAGTGGTTCTGTACTGGTTCTGTTGGACTACAGTGGTTCTGTACTGGTTCTGTTAGACTACAGTGGTTCTGTTAGACTACAGTGGTTCTGTACTGGTTCTGTTAGACTACAGTGGTTCTGTTAGACTACAGTGGTTCTGTACTGGTTCTGTTAGACTACAGTGGTTCTGTTAGACTACAGTGGTTCTGTACTGGTTCTGTTAGACTACAGTGGTTCTGTTAGACTACAGTGGTTCTGTACTGGTTCTGTTGGACTACAGTGGTTCTGATAGACTACAGTGGTTCTGTACTGGTTCTGTTAGACTACAGTGGTTCTGTACTGGTTCTGTTAGACTACAGTGGTTCTGTACTGGTTCTGTTAGACTACAGTGGTGCTGTACTGGTTCTGTTAGACTATAGTGGTGCTGTACTGGTTCTGTTAGACTACAGTGGTTCTGTTAGACTACAGTGGTTCTGTACTGGTTCTGTTAGACTACAGTGGTTCTGTTAGACTACAGTGGTTCTGTACTGGTTCTGTTGGACTACAGTGGTTCTGTTAGACTACAGTGGTTCTGTTAGACTACAGTGGTTCTGTACTGGTTCTGTTAGACTACAGTGGTTCTGTTAGACTACAGTGGTTCTGTACTGGTTCTGTTAGACTACAGTGGTTCTGTACTGGTTCTGTTAGACTACAGTGGTTCTGTTAGACTACAGTGGTTCTGTACTGGTTCTGTTAGACTACAGTGGTTCTGTTAGACTACAGTGGTTCTGTACTGGTTCTGTTAGACTACAGTGGTTCTGTACTGGTTCTGTTGGACTACAGTGGTTCTGTTAGACTACAGTGGTTCTGTTAGACTACAGTGGTTCTGTACTGGTTCTGTTAGACTACAGTGGTTCTGTTAGACTACAGTGGTTCTGTACTGGTTCTGTTAGACTACAGTGGTTCTGTACTGGTTCTGTTAGACTACAGTGGTTATGTTAGACTACAGTGGTTCTGTACTGGTTCTGTTAGACTACAGTGGTTCTGTACTGGTTCTGTTGGACTACAGTGGTTCTGTTAGACTACAGTGGTTCTGATAGACTACAGTGGTTCTGTACTGGTTATGTTAGACTACAGTGGTTCTGTTAGACTACAGTGGTTCTGTTAGACTACAGTGGTTCTGTACTGGTTCTGATAGACTACAGTGGTTCTGTACTGGTTCTGTTGGACTACAGTGGTTCTGTACTGGTTCTGTTAGACTACAGTGGTTCTGTTAGACTACAGTGGTTCTGTTAGACTACAGTGGTTCTGTACTGGTTCTGTTAGACTACAGTGGTTCTGTTAGACTACAGTGGTTCTGTACTGGTTCTGTTAGACTACAGTGGTTATGTTAGACTACAGTGGTTCTGTACTGGTTCTGTTAGACTACAGTGGTTCTGTTAGACTACAGTGGTTCTGTACTGGTTCTGTTAGAATTCAGTGGTTATGTTAGACTACAGTGGTTCTGTTAGACTATAGTGGTTCTGTTAGACTACAGTGGTTCTGTTAGACTACAGTGGTTCTGTACTGGTTCTGTTGGACTACAGTGGTTCTGTTAGACTACAGTGGTTCTGTTAGACTACAGTGGTTCTGTTAGACTACAGTGGTTCTGATAGACTACAGTGGTTCTGTACTGGTTCTGTTAGACTACAGTGGTTCTGTACTGGTTCTGATAGACTACAGTGGTTCTGTTAGACTACAGTGGTTCTGTACTGGTTCTGTTAGACTACAGTGGTTCTGTTAGACTACAGTGGTTCTGTACTGGTTCTGTTAGACTACAGTGGTTCTGTTAGACTACAGTGGTTCTGTACTGGTTATGTTAGACTACAGTGGTTCTGTTAGACTACAGTGGTTCTGTTGGACTACAGTGGTTCTGTTAGACTACAGTGGTTCTGTTAGACTACAGTGGTTCTGTTGGACTACAGTGGTTCTGTTAGACTATAGTGGTTCTGTTAGACTACAGTGGTTCTGTTGGACTACAGTGGTTCTGTACTGGTTATGTTAGACTACAGTGGTTCTGTACTGGTTCTGTTAGACTACAGTGGTTCTGTTAGACTACAGTGGTTCTGATAGACTACAGTGGTTCTGTTAGACTACAGTGGTTCTGTTGGACTACAGTGGTTCTGTTAGACTACAGTGGTTCTGCACTGGTTATGTTAGACTACAGTGGTTCTGTACTGGTTCTGTTAGACTACAGTGGTTCTGTTAGACTACAGTGGTTCTGATAGACTACAGTGGTTCTGATAGACTACAGTGGTTCTGTACTGGTTCTGTTAGACTACAGTGGTTCTGTTGGACTACAGTGGTTCTGATAGACTACAGTGGTTCTGATAGACTACAGTGGTTCTGTACTGGTTCTGTTAGACTACAGTGGTTCTGTTGGACTACAGTGGTTCTGATAGACTACAGTGGTTCTGTTAGACTACAGTGGTTCTGTTAGACTACAGTGGTTCTGTACTGGTTCTGTTAGACTACAGTGGTTCTGTTAGACTACAGTGGTTCTGTTAGACTACAGTGGTTCTGATAGACTACAGCGGTTCTGTTAGACTACAGTGGTTCTGTACTGGTTCTGTTAGACTACAGTGGTTCTGTTAGACTACAGTGGTTCTGTTAGACTACAGTGGTTCTGATAGACTACAGTGGTTCTGATAGACTACAGTGGTTCTGTTGGACTACAGTGGTTCTGTACTGGTTCTGTTATACTACAGTGGTTCTGTTAGACTACAGTGGTTCTGTTAGACTACAGTGGTTCTGTTAGACTACAGTGGTTCTGATAGACTACAGTGGTTCTGATAGACTACAGTGGTTCTGTTATACTACAGTGGTTCTGTTAGACTACAGTGGTTCTGTACTGGTTCTGTTATACTACAGCGGTTCTGTTAGACTACAGTGGTTCTGTACTGGTTCTGTTAGACTACAGTGGTTCTGTTAGACTACAGTGGTTCTGTTAGACTACAGTGGTTCTGTTAGACTACAGTGGTTCTGATAGACTACAGTGGTTCTGATAGACTACAGTGGTTCTGTTGGACTACAGTGGTTCTGTACTGGTTCTGTTATACTACAGTGGTTCTGTTAGACTACAGTGGTTCTGTTGGACTACAGTGGTTCTGATAGACTACAGTGGTTCTGATAGACTACAGTGGTTCTGATAGACTACAGTGGTTCTGTTGGACTACAGTGGTTCTGATAGACTACAGTGGTTCTGATAGACTACAGTGGTTCTGTTATACTACAGTGGTTCTGTTAGACTACAGTGGTTCTGTACTGGTTCTGTTAGACTACAGTGGTTCTGATAGACTACAGTGGTTCTGTTGGACTACAGTGGTTCTGTTAGACTACAGTGGTTCTGTTAGACTATAGTGGTGCTGTACTGGTTCTGTTAGACTACAGTGGTTCTGTTAGACTACAGTGGTTCTGTACTGGTTCTGTTAGACTACAGTGGTTCTGTTAGACTACAGTGGTTCTGTTAGACTACAGTGGTTCTGTTAGACTATAGTGGTGCTGTACTGGTTCTGTTAGACTACAGTGGTTCTGTTAGACTACAGTGGTTCTGTACTGGTTCTGTTAGACTACAGTGGTTCTGTTAGACTACAGTGGTTCTGTTAGACTACAGTGGTTCTGATAGACTACAGTGGTTCTGTACTGGTTCTGTTAGACTACAGTGGTTCTGATAGACTACAGTGGTTCTGTTAGACTACAGTGGTTCTGTTAGACTACAGTGGTTCTGTACTGGTTCTGTTAGACTACAGTGGTTCTGTTAGACTACAGTGGTTCTGTACTGGTTCTGTTAGACTACAGTGGTTCTGTACTGGTTCTGTTAGACTACAGTGGTTCTGTTAGACTACAGTGGTTCTGTACTGGTTCTGTTAGACTACAGTGGTTCTGTACTGGTTCTTTTGGACTACAGTGTTTCTGTTAGACTACAGTGGTTCTGATAGACTACAGTGGTTCTGTACTGGTTCTGTTAGACTACAGTGGTTCTGTTAGACTACAGTGGTTCTGTTAGACTACAGTGGTTCTGTACTGGTTCTGATAGACTACAGTGGTTCTGTACTGGTTCTGTTGGACTACAGTGGTTCTGTACTGGTTCTGTTAGACTACAGTGGTTCTGTTAGACTACAGTGGTTCTGTTAGACTACAGTGGTTCTGTACTGGTTCTGTTAGACTACAGTGGTTCTGTTAGACTACAGTGGTTCTGTACTGGTTCTGTTAGACTACAGTGGTTCTGTTAGACTACAGTGGTTCTGATAGACTACAGTGGTTCTGATAGACTACAGTGGTTCTGTACTGGTTCTGTTAGACTACAGTGGTTCTGTACTGGTTCTGTTGGACTACAGTGGTTCTGTTAGACTACAGTGGTTCTGATAGACTACAGTGGTTTTGATAGACTACAGTGGTTCTGATAGACTACAGTGGTTCTGATAGACTACAGTGGTTCTGTTATACTACAGTGGTTCTGTACTGGTTCTGTTAGACTACAGTGGTTCTGATAGACTACAGTGGTTTTGATAGACTACAGTGGTTCTGATAGACTACAGTGGTTCTGATAGACTACAGTGGTTCTGTTATACTACAGTGGTTCTGTACTGGTTCTGTTAGACTACAGTGGTTCTGTTAGACTACAGTGGTTCTGATAGACTACAGTGGTTCTGTTAGACTACAGTGGTTCTGTTAGACTACAGTGGTTCTGTACTGGTTCTGTTAGACTACAGTGGTTCTGTTAGACTACAGTGGTTCTGTTAGACTACAGTGGTTCTGATAGACTACAGTGGTTCTGTTAGACTACAGTGGTTCTGTTAGACTACAGTGGTTCTGTACTGGTTCTGTTGGACTACAGTGGTTCTGATAGACTACAGTGGTTCTGTTAGACTACAGTGGTTCTGTTAGACTACAGTGGTTCTGTACTGGTTCTGTTAGACTACAGTGGTTCTGTTAGACTACAGTGGTTCTGTTAGACTACAGTGGTTCTGATAGACTACAGTGGTTCTGATAGACTACAGTGGTTCTGTACTGGTTCTGTTAGACTACAGTGGTTCTGTACTGGTTATGTTAGACTACAGTGGTTCTGTTAGACTACACTGGTTCTGATAGACTACAGTGGTTCTGATAGACTACAGTGGTTCTGTTAGACTACAGTGGTTCTGATAGACTACAGTGGTTCTGTTAGACTACAGTGGTTCTGTTAGACTACAGTGGTTCTGTACTGGTTCTGTTAGACTACAGTGGTTCTGTTAGACTACAGTGGTTCTGTACTGGTTCTGTTAGACTACAGTGGTTCTGTTAGACTACAGTGGTTCTGTACTGGTTCTGTTAGACTACAGTGGTTCTGTACTGGTTATGTTAGACTACAGTGGTTCTGTTAGACTACAGTGGTTCTGTTGGACTACAGTGGTTCTGTTAGACTACAGTGGTTCTGTACTGGTTCTGTTAGACTACAGTGGTTCTGTTAGACTACAGTGGTTCTGTTGGACTACAGTGGTTCTGTTAGACTACAGTGGTTCTGTACTGGTTATGTTAGACTACAGTGGTTCTGTTAGACTACAGTGGTTCTGTTAGACTACAGTGGTTCTGTTGGACTACAGTGGTTCTGTACTGGTTATGTTAGACTACAGTGGTTCTGTACTGGTTCTGTTAGACTACAGTGGTTCTGTTAGACTACAGTGGTTCTGATAGACTACAGTGGTTCTGTTAGACTACAGTGGTTCTGTTGGACTACAGTGGTTCTGTTAGACTACAGTGGTTCTGTACTGGTTATGTTAGACTACAGTGGTTCTGTACTGGTTCTGTTAGACTACAGTGGTTCTGTTAGACTACAGTGGTTCTGATAGACTACAGTGGTTCTGATAGACTACAGTGGTTCTGTACTGGTTCTGTTAGACTACAGTGGTTCTGTTGGACTACAGTGGTTCTGATAGACTACAGTGGTTCTGATAGACTACAGTGGTTCTGTACTGGTTCTGTTAGACTACAGTGGTTCTGTTGGACTACAGTGGTTCTGATAGACTACAGTGGTTCTGTTAGACTACAGTGGTTCTGTTAGACTACAGTGGTTCTGTACTGGTTCTGTTAGACTACAGTGGTTCTGTTAGACTACAGTGGTTCTGATAGACTACAGTGGTTCTGATAGACTACAGTGGTTCTGTTGGACTACAGTGGTTCTGTACTGGTTCTGTTATACTACAGTGGTTCTGTTGGACTACAGTGGTTCTGATAGACTACAGTGGTTCTGATAGACTACAGTGGTTCTGTTATACTACAGTGGTTCTGTTAGACTACAGTGGTTCTGTACTGGTTCTGTTATACTACAGTGGTTCTGTTAGACTACAGTGGTTCTGTTGGACTACAGTGGTTCTGATAGACTACAGTGGTTCTGATAGACTACAGTGGTTCTGTTATACTACAGTGGTTCTGTTAGACTACAGTGGTTATGTACTGGTTCTGTTAGACTACAGTGGTTCTGATAGACTACAGTGGTTCTGTTGGACTACAGTGGTTCTGTTAGACTACAGTGGTTCTGTTAGACTATAGTGGTGCTGTACTGGTTCTGTTAGACTACAGTGGTTCTGTTAGACTACAGTGGTTCTGTACTGGTTCTGTTAGACTACAGTGGTTCTGTTAGACTACAGTGGTTCTGTTAGACTACAGTGGTTCTGTTAGACTATAGTGGTGCTGTACTGGTTCTGTTAGACTACAGTGGTTCTGTTAGACTACAGTGGTTCTGTACTGGTTCTGTTGGACTACAGTGGTTCTGATAGACTACAGTGGTTCTGTTAGACTACAGTGGTTCTGTTAGACTACAGTGGTTCTGTACTGGTTCTGTTGGACTACAGTGGTTCTGTACTGGTTCTGTTAGACTACAGTGGTTCTGTTAGACTACAGTGGTTCTGTTAGACTACAGTGGTTCTGTACTGGTTCTGTTAGACTACAGTGGTTCTGTTAGACTACAGTGGTTCTGTACTGGTTCTGTTAGACTACAGTGGTTCTGTACTGGTTCTGTTAGACTACAGTGGTTCTGTTAGACTACAGTGGTTCTGTACTGGTTCTGTTATACTACAGTGGTTCTGTTATACTACAGTGGTTCTGTACTGGTTCTGTTAGACTACAGTGGTTCTGTTATACTACAGTGGTTCTGTTATACTACAGTGTTCTGTTAGACTACAGTGGTTCTGTACTGGTTCTGTTAGACTACAGTGGTTCTGTTATACTACAGTGGTTCTGTTAGACTACAGTGGTTCTGTACTGGTTCTGTTAGACTACAGTGGTTCTGTTAGACTACAGTGGTTCTGTACTGGTTCTGTTGGACTACAGTGGTTCTGATAGACTACAGTGGTTCTGTTAGACTACAGTGGTTCTGTTAGACTACAGTGGTTCTGTACTGGTTCTGTTGGACTACAGTGGTTCTGTACTGGTTCTGTTAGACTACAGTGGTTCTGTACTGGTTCTGTTAGACTACAGTGGTTCTGTACTGGTTCTGTTAGACTACAGTGGTTCTGTTGGACTACAGTGGTTCTGTACTGGTTCTGTTAGACTACAGTGGTTCTGTTAGACTACAGTGGTTCTGTACTGGTTCTGTTAGACTACAGTGGTTCTGTTGGACTACAGTGGTTCTGTACTGGTTCTGTTAGACTACAGTGGTTCTGTTATACTACAGTGGTTCTGTACTGGTTCTGTTAGACTACAGTGGTTCTGTTAGACTACAGTGGTTCTGTACTGGTTCTGTTAGACTACAGTGGTTCTGATAGACTACAGTGGTTCTGTTAGACTACAGTGGTTCTGTACTGGTTCTGTTAGACTACAGTGGTTCTGTTAGACTACAGTGGTTCTGTACTGGTTCTGTTAGACTACAGTGGTTCTGTTAGACTACAGTGGTTCTGTACTGGTTCTGTTAGACTATAGTGGTTCTGTACTGGTTCTGTTAGACTACAGTGGTTCTGTACTGGTTCTGTTAGACTACAGTGGTTCTGTTATACTACAGTGGTTCTGTACTGGTTCTGTTAGACTACAGTGGTTCTGTTAGACTACAGTGGTTCTGTACTGGTTCTGTTAGACTACAGTGGTTCTGATAGACTACAGTGGTTCTGTACTGGTTCTGTTAGACTACAGTGGTTCTGTTAGACTACAGTGATTCTGTACTGGTTCTGTTAGACTATAGTGGTTCTGTACTGGTTCTGTTAGACTACAGTGGTTCTGTACTGGTTCTGTTAGACTACAGTGGTTCTGTTATACTACAGTGGTTCTGTACTGGTTCTGTTAGACTACAGTGGTTCTGTTAGACTACAGTGGTTCTGTACTGGTTCTGTTAGACTACAGTGGTTATGATAGACTACAGTGGTTCTGTACTGGTTCTGTTAGACTACAGTGGTTCTGTTAGACTACAGTGGTTCTGTACTGGTTCTGTTAGACTACAGTGGTTCTGTACTGGTTCTGTTAGACTACAGTGGTTCTGTTAGACTACAGTGGTTCTGTTAGACTACAGTGGTTCTGTACTGGTTCTGTTAGACTACAGTGGTTCTGTTAGACTACAGTGGTTCTGTTAGACTACAGTGGTTCTGTACTGGTTCTGTTAGACTATAGTGGTTCTGTACTGGTTCTGTTAGACTACAGTGGTTCTGTACTGGTTCTGTTAGACTACAGTGGTTCTGTTATACTACAGTGGTTCTGTACTGGTTCTGTTAGACTACAGTGGTTCTGTTAGACTACAGTGGTTCTGTACTGGTTCTGTTAGACTACAGTGGTTCTGATAGACTACAGTGGTTCTGTTAGACTACAGTGGTTCTGTACTGGTTCTGTTAGACTACAGTGGTTCTGTTAGACTACAGTGGTTCTGTACTGGTTCTGTTAGACTACAGTGGTTCTGATAGACTACAGTGGTTCTGTTGGACTACAGTGGTTCTGTTAGACTACAGTGGTTCTGTTAGACTATAGTGGTGCTGTACTGGTTCTGTTAGACTACAGTGGTTCTGTTAGACTACAGTGGTTCTGTACTGGTTCTGTTAGACTACAGTGGTTCTGTTAGACTACAGTGGTTCTGTTAGACTACAGTGGTTCTGTTAGACTATAGTGGTGCTGTACTGGTTCTGTTAGACTACAGTGGTTCTGTTAGACTACAGTGGTTCTGTACTGGTTCTGTTAGACTACAGTGGATATGTTAGACTACAGTGGTTCTGTACTGGTTCTGTTAGACTACAGTGGTTCTGTTAGACTACAGTGGTTCTGTACTGGTTCTGTTAGACTACAGTGGTTCTGTTAGACTACAGTGGTTCTGTTAGACTACAGTGGTTCTGTACTGGTTCTGTTGGACTACAGTGGTTCTGTTAGACTACAGTGGTTCTGTACTGGTTCTGTTAGACTACAGTGGTTCTGTTATACTACAGTGGTTCTGTTAGACTACAGTGGTTCTGTACTGGTTCTGTTATACTACAGTGGTTCTGTTAGACTACAGTGGTTCTGTTAGACTACAGTGGTTCTGTACTGGTTCTGTTGGACTACAGTGGTTCTGTACTGGTTCTGTTAGACTACAGTGGTTCTGTACTGGTTCTGTTAGACTACAGTGGTTCTGTACTGGTTCTGTTAGACTACAGTGGTTCTGTTGGACTACAGTGGTTCTGTACTGGTTCTGTTAGACTACAGTGGTTCTGTTAGACTACAGTGGTTCTGTTGGACTACAGTGGTTCTGTACTGGTTCTGTTAGACTACAGTGGTTCTGTTAGACTACAGTGGTTCTGTACTGGTTCTGTTAGACTACAGTGGTTCTGTTAGACTACAGTGGTTCTGTACTGGTTCTGTTAGACTACAGTGGTTCTGTTAGACTACAGTGGTTCTGTACCAGTTCTGTTAGACTATAGTGGTTCTGTACTGGTTCTGTTAGACTACAGTGGTTCTGTACTGGTTCTGTTAGACTACAGTGGTTCTGTTATACTACAGTGGTTCTGTACTGGTTCTGTTAGACTACAGTGGTTCTGTTAGACTACAGTGGTTCTGTACTGGTTCTGTTAGACTACAGTGGTTCTGATAGACTACAGTGGTTCTGTACTGGTTCTGTTAGACTACAGTGGTTCTGTACTGGTTCTGTTAGACTATAGTGGTTCTGTACTGGTTCTGTTAGACTACAGTGGTTCTGTACTGGTTCTGTTAGACTACAGTGGTTCTGTTATACTACAGTGGTTCTGTACTGGTTCTGACTACAGTGGTTCTGTTAGACTACAGTGGTTCTGTACTGGTTCTGTTAGACTACAGTGGTTCTGATAGACTACAGTGGTTCTGTACTGGTTCTGTTAGACTACAGTGGTTCTGTTAGACTACAGTGGTTCTGTTAGACTACAGTGGTTCTGTACTGGTTCTGTTAGACTACAGTGGTTCTGTACTGGTTCTGTTAGACTACAGTGGTTCTGTTAGACTACAGTGGTTCTGTTAGACTACAGTGGTTCTGTACTGGTTCTGTTAGACTACAGTGGTTCTGTTAGACTACAGTGGTTCTGTTAGACTACAGTGGTTCTGTACTGGTTCTGTTAGACTATAGTGGTTCTGTACTGGTTCTGTTAGACTACAGTGGTTCTGTACTGGTTCTGTTAGACTACAGTGGTTATGTTATACTACAGTGGTTCTGTACTGGTTCTGTTAGACTACAGTGGTTCTGTTAGACTACAGTGGTTCTGTACTGGTTCTGTTAGACTACAGTGGTTCTGATAGACTACAGTGGTTCTGTTAGACTACAGTGGTTCTGTACTGGTTCTGTTAGACTACAGTGGTTCTGTTAGACTACAGTGGTTCTGTACTGGTTCTGTTAGACTACAGTGGTTCTGATAGACTACAGTGGTTCTGTTGGACTACAGTGGTTCTGTTAGACTACAGTGGTTCTGTTAGACTATAGTGGTGCTGTACTGGTTCTGTTAGACTACAGTGGTTCTGTTAGACTACAGTGGTTCTGTACTGGTTCTGTTAGACTACAGTGGTTCTGTTAGACTACAGTGGTTCTGTTAGACTACAGTGGTTCTGTTAGACTATAGTGGTGCTGTACTGGTTCTGTTAGACTACAGTGGTTCTCTTAGACTACAGTGGTTCTGTACTGGTTCTGTTAGACTACAGTGGTTATGTTAGACTACAGTGGTTCTGTACTGGTTCTGTTAGACTACAGTGGTTCTGTTAGACTACAGTGGTTCTGTACTGGTTCTGTTAGACTACAGTGGTTCTGTTAGACTACAGTGGTTCTGTTAGACTACAGTGGTTCTGTTGGACTACAGTGGTTCTGTACTGGTTCTGTTGGACTACAGTGGTTCTGTACTGGTTCTGTTAGACTACAGTGGTTCTGTTAGACTACAGTGGTTCTGTACTGGTTCTGTTAGACTACAGTGGTTCTGTACTGGTTCTGTTAGACTACAGTGGTTCTGTTAGACTACAGTGGTTCTGTACTGGTTCTGTTAGACTACAGTGGTTCTGTACTGGTTCTGATAGACTACAGTGGTTCTGTTAGACTACAGTGGTTCTGTTAGACTACAGTGGTTCTGTACTGGTTCTGTTGGACTACAGTGGTTCTGTACTGGTTCTGTTAGACTACAGTGGTTCTGATAGACTACAGTGGTTCTGTTAGACTACAGTGGTTCTGTTAGACTACAGTGGTTCTGTACTGGTTCTGTTAGACTACAGTGGTTCTGTACTGGTTCTGTTAGACTACAGTGGTTCTGATAGACTACAGTGGTTCTGTTAGACTACAGTGGTTCTGTTAGACTACAGTGGTTCTGTACTGGTTCTGTTAGACTACAGTGGTTCTGTACTGGTTCTGTTAGACTACAGTGGTTCTGTTAGACTACAGTGGTTCTGTACTGGTTCTGTTAGACTACAGTGGTTCTGTTGGACTACAGTGGTTCTGTACTGGTTATGTTAGACTACAGTGGTTCTGTTAGACTACAGTGGTTCTGTACTGGTTCTGTTAGACTACAGTGGTTCTGTTAGACTACAGTGGTTCTGTACTGGTTCTGTTAGACTACAGTGGTTCTGTTAGACTACAGTGGTTCTGTACTGGTTCTGTTAGACTACAGTGGTTCTGTTAGACTACAGTGGTTCTGTACTGGTTCTGTTAGACTATAGTGGTTCTGTACTGGTTCTGTTAGACTACAGTGGTTCTGTACTGGTTCTGTTAGACTACAGTGGTTCTGTTATACTACAGTGGTTCTGTACTGGTTCTGTTAGACTACAGTGGTTCTGTTAGACTACAGTGGTTCTGTACTGGTTCTGTTAGACTACAGTGGTTCTGATAGACTACAGTGGTTCTGTACTGGTTCTGTTAGACTACAGTGGTTCTGTTAGACTACAGTGGTTCTGTTAGACTACAGTGGTTCTGTACTGGTTCTGTTAGACTATAGTGGTTCTGTACTGGTTCTGTTAGACTACAGTGGTTCTGTACTGGTTCTGTTAGACTACAGTGGTTCTGTTATACTACAGTGGTTCTGTACTGGTTCTGTTAGACTACAGTGGTTCTGTTAGACTACAGTGGTTCTGTACTGGTTCTGTTAGACTACAGTGGTTCTGATAGACTACAGTGGTTCTGTACTGGTTCTGTTAGACTACAGTGGTTCTGTTAGACTACAGTGGTTCTGTTAGACTACAGTGGTTCTGTTAGACTACAGTGGTTCTGTACTGGTTCTGTTAGACTACAGTGGTTCTGTACTGGTTCTGTTAGACTACAGTGGTTCTGTTAGACTACAGTGGTTCTGTTAGACTACAGTGGTTCTGTACTGGTTCTGTTAGACTACAGTGGTTCTGTTAGACTACAGTGGTTCTGTACTGGTTCTGTTAGACTATAGTGGTTCTGTACTGGTTCTGTTAGACTACAGTGGTTCTGTACTGGTTCTGTTAGACTACAGTGGTTCTGTTATACTACAGTGGTTCTGTACTGGTTCTGTTAGACTACAGTGGTTCTGTTAGACTACAGTGGTTCTGTACTGGTTCTGTTAGACTACAGTGGTTCTGATAGACTACAGTGGTTCTGTTAGACTACAGTGGTTCTGTACTGGTTCTGTTAGACTACAGTGGTTCTGTTAGACTAAAGTGGTTCTGTACTGGTTCTGTTAGACTACAGTGGTTCTGTACTGGTTCTGTTAGACTACAGTGGTTATGTTAGACTACAGTGGTTCTGTTAGACTACAGTGGTTCTGTACTGGTTATGTTAGACTACAGTGGTTCTGTTAGACTACAGTGGTTCTGTACTGGTTCTGTTAGACTATAGTGGTTCTGTTAGACTACAGTGGTTCTGTTAGACTACAGTGGTTCTGTACTGGTTCTGTTAGACTACAGTGGTTCTGTTAGACTACAGTGGTTCTGTACTGGTTCTGTTAGACTACAGTGGTTCTGTTAGACTACAGTGGTTCTGTTAGACTACAGTGGTTCTGTACTGGTTCTGTTAGACTACAGTGGTTCTGTTAGACTACAGTGGTTCTGTACTGGTTCTGTTAGACTACAGTGGTTCTGTTAGACTACAGTGGTTCTGATAGACTACAGTGGTTCTGTACTGGTTCTGTTAGACTACAGTGGTTCTGATAGACTACAGTGGTTCTGTTAGACTACAGTGGTTCTGTTAGACTACAGTGGTTCTGATAGACTACAGTGGTTCTGTTAGACTACAGTGGTTCTGTTAGACTACAGTGGTTCTGTACTGGTTCTGTTAGACTACAGTGGTTCTGATAGACTACAGTGGTTCTGTTGGACTACAGTGGTTCTGTTAGACTACAGTGGTTCTGTACTGGTTCTGTTAGACTACAGTGGTTCTGTTAGACTACAGTGGTTCTGTACTGGTTCTGTTAGACTACAGTGGTTCTGATAGACTACAGTGGTTCTGTTGGACTACAGTGGTTCTGTTAGACTACAGTGGTTCTGTTAGACTACAGTGGTTCTGTACTGGTTCTGTTAGACTACAGTGGTTCTGTTAGACTACAGTGGTTCTGATAGACTACAGTGGTTCTGTTAGACTACAGTGGTTCTGTTAGACTACAGTGGTTCTGTACTGGTTCTGTTGGACTACAGTGGTTCTGTACTGGTTCTGTTAGACTACAGTGGTTCTGTTAGACTACAGTGGTTCTGATAGACTACAGTGGTTCTGTACTGGTTCTGTTAGACTACAGTGGTTCTGTTAGACTACAGTGGTTCTGTTAGACTACAGTGGTTCTGTACTGGTTCTGGTAGACTACAGTGGTTCTGATAGACTACAGTGGTTCTGTTGGACTACAGTGGTTCTGTTAGACTACAGTGGTTCTGTTAGACTACAGTGGTTCTGTACTGGTTCTGTTAGACTACAGTGGTTCTGTTAGACTACAGTGGTTCTGATAGACTACAGTGGTTCTGTTAGACTACAGTGGTTCTGTACTGGTTCTGTTAGACTACAGTTGTTCTGTTAGACTACAGTGGTTCTGATAGACTACAGTGGTTCTGTTAGACTACAGTGGTTCTGTACTGGTTCTGTTAGACTACAGTGGTTCTGATAGACTACAGTGGTTCTGTTAGACTACAGTGGTTCTGTTAGACTACAGTGGTTCTGTACTGGTTCTGTTAGACTACAGTGGTTCTGTTAGACTACAGTGGTTCTGTACTGGTTCTGTTAGACTACAGTGGTTCTGTTAGACTACAGTGGTTCTGTACTGGTTCTGTTAGACTACAGTGGTTCTGTTAGACTACAGTGGTTCTGTACTGGTTCTGTTAGACTACAGTGGTTCTGTTGGACTACAGTGGTTCTGTACTGGTTATGTTAGACTACAGTGGTTCTGTTAGACTACAGTGGTTCTGTACTGGTTCTGTTAGACTACAGTGGTTCTGTACTGGTTCTGTTAGACTACAGTGGTTCTGTTAGACTACAGTGGTTCTGTACTGGTTCTGTTAGACTACAGTGGTTCTGTTAGACTACAGTGGTTCTGTTAGACTACAGTGGTTCTGATAGACTACAGTGGTTCTGTACTGGTTCTGTTAGACTACAGTGGTTCTGATAGACTACAGTGGTTCTGTTAGACTACAGTGGTTCTGATAGACTACAGTGGTTCTGTTAGACTACAGTGGTTCTGTTAGACTACAGTGGTTCTGTACTGGTTCTGTTAGACTACAGTGGTTCTGATAGACTACAGTGGTTCTGTTGGACTACAGTGGTTCTGTTAGACTACAGTGGTTCTGTACTGGTTCTGTTAGACTACAGTGGTTCTGTTAGACTACAGTGGTTCTGTACTGGTTCTGTTAGACTACAGTGGTTCTGATAGACTACAGTGGTTCTGTTGGACTACAGTGGTTCTGTTAGACTACAGTGGTTCTGTTAGACTACAGTGGTTCTGTACTGGTTCTGTTAGACTACAGTGGTTCTGTTAGACTACAGTGGTTCTGATAGACTACAGTGGTTCTGTTAGACTACAGTGGTTCTGTACTGGTTCTGTTGGACTACAGTGGTTCTGTACTGGTTCTGTTAGACTACAGTGGTTCTGTTAGACTACAGTGGTTCTGATAGACTACAGTGGTTCTGTACTGGTTCTGTTAGACTACAGTGGTTCTGTTAGACTACAGTGGTTCTGTACTGGTTCTGTTAGACTACAGTGGTTCTGTTAGACTACAGTGGTTCTGTTAGACTACAGTGGTTCTGTACTGGTTCTGTTAGACTATAGTGGTTCTGTACTGGTTCTGTTAGACTACAGTGGTTCTGTACTGGTTCTGTTAGACTACAGTGGTTCTGTTATACTACAGTGGTTCTGTACTGGTTCTGTTAGACTACAGTGGTTCTGTTAGACTACAGTGGTTCTGTACTGGTTCTGTTAGACTACAGTGGTTCTGATAGACTACAGTGGTTCTGTTAGACTACAGTGGTTCTGTACTGGTTCTGTTAGACTACAGTGGTTCTGTTAGACTACAGTGGTTCTGTACTGGTTCTGTTAGACTACAGTGGTTCTGTACTGGTTCTGTTAGACTACAGTGGTTATGTTAGACTACAGTGGTTCTGTTAGACTACAGTGGTTCTGTACTGGTTATGTTAGACTACAGTGGTTCTGTTAGACTACAGTGGTTCTGTACTGGTTCTGTTAGACTATAGTGGTTCTGTTAGACTACAGTGGTTCTGTTAGACTACAGTGGTTCTGTACTGGTTCTGTTAGACTACAGTGGTTCTGTTAGACTACAGTGGTTCTGTACTGGTTCTGTTAGACTACAGTGGTTCTGTTAGACTACAGTGGTTCTGTTAGACTACAGTGGTTCTGTACTGGTTCTGTTAGACTACAGTGGTTCTGTTAGACTACAGTGGTTCTGTACTGGTTCTGTTAGACTACAGTGGTTCTGTTAGACTACAGTGGTTCTGATAGACTACAGTGGTTCTGTACTGGTTCTGTTAGACTACAGTGGTTCTGATAGACTACAGTGGTTCTGTTAGACTACAGTGGTTCTGTTAGACTACAGTGGTTCTGATAGACTACAGTGGTTCTGTTAGACTACAGTGGTTCTGTTAGACTACAGTGGTTCTGTACTGGTTCTGTTAGACTACAGTGGTTCTGATAGACTACAGTGGTTCTGTTGGACTACAGTGGTTCTGTTAGACTACAGTGGTTCTGTACTGGTTCTGTTAGACTATAGTGGTTCTGTACTGGTTCTGTTAGACTACAGTGGTTCTGTACTGGTTCTGTTAGACTACAGTGGTTCTGTTATACTACAGTGGTTCTGTACTGGTTCTGTTAGACTACAGTGGTTCTGTTAGACTACAGTGGTTCTGTACTGGTTCTGTTAGACTACAGTGGTTCTGATAGACTACAGTGGTTCTGTACTGGTTCTGTTAGACTACAGTGGTTCTGTTAGACTACAGTGGTTCTGTTAGACTACAGTGGTTCTGTTAGACTACAGTGGTTCTGTACTGGTTCTGTTAGACTACAGTGGTTCTGTACTGGTTCTGTTAGACTACAGTGGTTCTGTTAGACTACAGTGGTTCTGTTAGACTACAGTGGTTCTGTACTGGTTCTGTTAGACTACAGTGGTTCTGTTAGACTACAGTGGTTCTGTACTGGTTCTGTTAGACTATAGTGGTTCTGTACTGGTTCTGTTAGACTACAGTGGTTCTGTACTGGTTCTGTTAGACTACAGTGGTTCTGTTATACTACAGTGGTTCTGTACTGGTTCTGTTAGACTACAGTGGTTCTGTTAGACTACAGTGGTTCTGTACTGGTTCTGTTAGACTACAGTGGTTCTGATAGACTACAGTGGTTCTGTTAGACTACAGTGGTTCTGTACTGGTTCTGTTAGACTACAGTGGTTCTGTTAGACTAAAGTGGTTCTGTACTGGTTCTGTTAGACTACAGTGGTTCTGTACTGGTTCTGTTAGACTACAGTGGTTATGTTAGACTACAGTGGTTCTGTTAGACTACAGTGGTTCTGTACTGGTTATGTTAGACTACAGTGGTTCTGTTAGACTACAGTGGTTCTGTACTGGTTCTGTTAGACTATAGTGGTTCTGTTAGACTACAGTGGTTCTGTTAGACTACAGTGGTTCTGTACTGGTTCTGTTAGACTACAGTGGTTCTGTTAGACTACAGTGGTTCTGTACTGGTTCTGTTAGACTACAGTGGTTCTGTTAGACTACAGTGGTTCTGTTAGACTACAGTGGTTCTGTACTGGTTCTGTTAGACTACAGTGGTTCTGTTAGACTACAGTGGTTCTGTACTGGTTCTGTTAGACTACAGTGGTTCTGTTAGACTACAGTGGTTCTGATAGACTACAGTGGTTCTGTACTGGTTCTGTTAGACTACAGTGGTTCTGATAGACTACAGTGGTTCTGTTAGACTACAGTGGTTCTGTTAGACTACAGTGGTTCTGATAGACTACAGTGGTTCTGTTAGACTACAGTGGTTCTGTTAGACTACAGTGGTTCTGTACTGGTTCTGTTAGACTACAGTGGTTCTGATAGACTACAGTGGTTCTGTTGGACTACAGTGGTTCTGTTAGACTACAGTGGTTCTGTACTGGTTCTGTTAGACTACAGTGGTTCTGTTAGACTACAGTGGTTCTGTACTGGTTCTGTTAGACTACAGTGGTTCTGATAGACTACAGTGGTTCTGTTGGACTACAGTGGTTCTGTTAGACTACAGTGGTTCTGTTAGACTACAGTGGTTCTGTACTGGTTCTGTTAGACTACAGTGGTTCTGTTAGACTACAGTGGTTCTGATAGACTACAGTGGTTCTGTTAGACTACAGTGGTTCTGTTAGACTACAGTGGTTCTGTACTGGTTCTGTTGGACTACAGTGGTTCTGTACTGGTTCTGTTAGACTACAGTGGTTCTGTTAGACTACAGTGGTTCTGATAGACTACAGTGGTTCTGTACTGGTTCTGTTAGACTACAGTGGTTCTGTTAGACTACAGTGGTTCTGTTAGACTACAGTGGTTCTGTACTGGTTCTGGTAGACTACAGTGGTTCTGATAGACTACAGTGGTTCTGTTGGACTACAGTGGTTCTGTTAGACTACAGTGGTTCTGTTAGACTACAGTGGTTCTGTACTGGTTCTGTTAGACTACAGTGGTTCTGTTAGACTACAGTGGTTCTGATAGACTACAGTGGTTCTGTTAGACTACAGTGGTTCTGTACTGGTTCTGTTAGACTACAGTTGTTCTGTTAGACTACAGTGGTTCTGATAGACTACAGTGGTTCTGTTAGACTACAGTGGTTCTGTACTGGTTCTGTTAGACTACAGTGGTTCTGATAGACTACAGTGGTTCTGTTAGACTACAGTGGTTCTGTTAGACTACAGTGGTTCTGTACTGGTTCTGTTAGACTACAGTGGTTCTGTTAGACTACAGTGGTTCTGTACTGGTTCTGTTAGACTACAGTGGTTCTGTTAGACTACAGTGGTTCTGTACTGGTTCTGTTAGACTACAGTGGTTCTGTTAGACTACAGTGGTTCTGTACTGGTTCTGTTAGACTACAGTGGTTCTGTTGGACTACAGTGGTTCTGTACTGGTTATGTTAGACTACAGTGGTTCTGTTAGACTACAGTGGTTCTGTACTGGTTCTGTTAGACTACAGTGGTTCTGTACTGGTTCTGTTAGACTACAGTGGTTCTGTTAGACTACAGTGGTTCTGTACTGGTTCTGTTAGACTACAGTGGTTCTGTTAGACTACAGTGGTTCTGTTAGACTACAGTGGTTCTGATAGACTACAGTGGTTCTGTACTGGTTCTGTTAGACTACAGTGGTTCTGATAGACTACAGTGGTTCTGTTAGACTACAGTGGTTCTGATAGACTACAGTGGTTCTGTTAGACTACAGTGGTTCTGTTAGACTACAGTGGTTCTGTACTGGTTCTGTTAGACTACAGTGGTTCTGATAGACTACAGTGGTTCTGTTGGACTACAGTGGTTCTGTTAGACTACAGTGGTTCTGTACTGGTTCTGTTAGACTACAGTGGTTCTGTTAGACTACAGTGGTTCTGTACTGGTTCTGTTAGACTACAGTGGTTCTGATAGACTACAGTGGTTCTGTTGGACTACAGTGGTTCTGTTAGACTACAGTGGTTCTGTTAGACTACAGTGGTTCTGTACTGGTTCTGTTAGACTACAGTGGTTCTGTTAGACTACAGTGGTTCTGATAGACTACAGTGGTTCTGTTAGACTACAGTGGTTCTGTACTGGTTCTGTTGGACTACAGTGGTTCTGTACTGGTTCTGTTAGACTACAGTGGTTCTGTTAGACTACAGTGGTTCTGATAGACTACAGTGGTTCTGTACTGGTTCTGTTAGACTACAGTGGTTCTGTTAGACTACAGTGGTTCTGTACTGGTTCTGTTAGACTACAGTGGTTCTGTTAGACTACAGTGGTTCTGTTAGACTACAGTGGTTCTGTACTGGTTCTGTTAGACTATAGTGGTTCTGTACTGGTTCTGTTAGACTACAGTGGTTCTGTACTGGTTCTGTTAGACTACAGTGGTTCTGTTATACTACAGTGGTTCTGTACTGGTTCTGTTAGACTACAGTGGTTCTGTTAGACTACAGTGGTTCTGTACTGGTTCTGTTAGACTACAGTGGTTCTGATAGACTACAGTGGTTCTGTTAGACTACAGTGGTTCTGTACTGGTTCTGTTAGACTACAGTGGTTCTGTTAGACTACAGTGGTTCTGTACTGGTTCTGTTAGACTACAGTGGTTCTGTACTGGTTCTGTTAGACTACAGTGGTTATGTTAGACTACAGTGGTTCTGTTAGACTACAGTGGTTCTGTACTGGTTATGTTAGACTACAGTGGTTCTGTTAGACTACAGTGGTTCTGTACTGGTTCTGTTAGACTATAGTGGTTCTGTTAGACTACAGTGGTTCTGTTAGACTACAGTGGTTCTGTACTGGTTCTGTTAGACTACAGTGGTTCTGTTAGACTACAGTGGTTCTGTACTGGTTCTGTTAGACTACAGTGGTTCTGTTAGACTACAGTGGTTCTGTTAGACTACAGTGGTTCTGTACTGGTTCTGTTAGACTACAGTGGTTCTGTTAGACTACAGTGGTTCTGTACTGGTTCTGTTAGACTACAGTGGTTCTGTTAGACTACAGTGGTTCTGATAGACTACAGTGGTTCTGTACTGGTTCTGTTAGACTACAGTGGTTCTGATAGACTACAGTGGTTCTGTTAGACTACAGTGGTTCTGTTAGACTACAGTGGTTCTGATAGACTACAGTGGTTCTGTTAGACTACAGTGGTTCTGTTAGACTACAGTGGTTCTGTACTGGTTCTGTTAGACTACAGTGGTTCTGATAGACTACAGTGGTTCTGTTGGACTACAGTGGTTCTGTTAGACTACAGTGGTTCTGTACTGGTTCTGTTAGACTACAGTGGTTCTGTTAGACTACAGTGGTTCTGTACTGGTTCTGTTAGACTACAGTGGTTCTGATAGACTACAGTGGTTCTGTTGGACTACAGTGGTTCTGTTAGACTACAGTGGTTCTGTTAGACTACAGTGGTTCTGTACTGGTTCTGTTAGACTACAGTGGTTCTGTTAGACTACAGTGGTTCTGATAGACTACAGTGGTTCTGTTAGACTACAGTGGTTCTGTTAGACTACAGTGGTTCTGTACTGGTTCTGTTGGACTACAGTGGTTCTGTACTGGTTCTGTTAGACTACAGTGGTTCTGTTAGACTACAGTGGTTCTGATAGACTACAGTGGTTCTGTACTGGTTCTGTTAGACTACAGTGGTTCTGTTAGACTACAGTGGTTCTGTTAGACTACAGTGGTTCTGTACTGGTTCTGGTAGACTACAGTGGTTCTGTTGGACTACAGTGGTTCTGTTGGACTACAGTGGTTCTGTTAGACTACAGTGGTTCTGTTAGACTACAGTGGTTCTGTACTGGTTCTGTTAGACTACAGTGGTTCTGTTAGACTACAGTGGTTCTGATAGACTACAGTGGTTCTGTTAGACTACAGTGGTTCTGTACTGGTTCTGTTAGACTACAGTTGTTCTGTTAGACTACAGTGGTTCTGATAGACTACAGTGGTTCTGTTAGACTACAGTGGTTCTGTACTGGTTCTGTTAGACTACAGTGGTTCTGATAGACTACAGTGGTTCTGTTAGACTACAGTGGTTCTGTTAGACTACAGTGGTTCTGTACTGGTTCTGTTAGACTACAGTGGTTCTGTTAGACTACAGTGGTTCTGTACTGGTTCTGTTAGACTACAGTGGTTCTGTTAGACTACAGTGGTTCTGTACTGGTTCTGTTAGACTACAGTGGTTCTGTTAGACTACAGTGGTTCTGTACTGGTTCTGTTAGACTACAGTGGTTCTGTTGGACTACAGTGGTTCTGTACTGGTTATGTTAGACTACAGTGGTTCTGTTACACTACAGTGGTTCTGTACTGGTTCTGTTAGACTACAGTGGTTCTGTACTGGTTCTGTTAGACTACAGTGGTTCTGTTAGACTACAGTGGTTCTGTACTGGTTCTGTTAGACTACAGTGGTTCTGTTAGACTACAGTGGTTCTGTTAGACTACAGTGGTTCTGATAGACTACAGTGGTTCTGTACTGGTTCTGTTAGACTACAGTGGTTCTGATAGACTACAGTGGTTCTGTTAGACTACAGTGGTTCTGATAGACTACAGTGGTTCTGTTAGACTACAGTGGTTCTGTTAGACTACAGTGGTTCTGTACTGGTTCTGTTAGACTACAGTGGTTCTGATAGACTACAGTGGTTCTGTTGGACTACAGTGGTTCTGTTAGACTACAGTGGTTCTGTACTGGTTCTGTTAGACTACAGTGGTTCTGTTAGACTACAGTGGTTCTGTACTGGTTCTGTTAGACTACAGTGGTTCTGATAGACTACAGTGGTTCTGTTGGACTACAGTGGTTCTGTTAGACTACAGTAGTTCTGTTAGACTACAGTGGTTCTGTACTGGTTCTGTTAGACTACAGTGGTTCTGTTAGACTACAGTGGTTCTGATAGACTACAGTGGTTCTGTTAGACTACAGTGGTTCTGTACTGGTTCTGTTGGACTACAGTGGTTCTGTACTGGTTCTGTTAGACTACAGTGGTTCTGTTAGACTACAGTGGTTCTGATAGACTACAGTGGTTCTGTACTGGTTCTGTTAGACTACAGTGGTTCTGTTAGACTACAGTGGTTCTGTTAGACTACAGTGGTTCTGTACTGGTTCTGTTAGACTACAGTGGTTCTGATAGACTACAGTGGTTCTGTTAGACTACAGTGGTTCTGTTAGACTACAGTGGTTCTGTACTGGTTCTGTTAGACTACAGTGGTTCTGTTAGACTACAGTGGTTCTGATAGACTACAGTGGTTCTGTTAGACTACAGTGGTTCTGTACTGGTTCTGTTAGACTACAGTGGTTCTGTTAGACTACAGTGGTTCTGATAGACTACAGTGGTTCTGTTAGACTACAGTGGTTCTGTACTGGTTCTGTTAGACTACAGTGGTTCTGATAGACTACAGTGGTTCTGTTAGACTACAGTGGTTCTGTTAGACTACAGTGGTTCTGTACTGGTTCTGTTAGACTACAGTGGTTCTGTTAGACTACAGTGGTTCTGTACTGGTTCTGTTAGACTACAGTGGTTCTGTTAGACTACAGTGGTTCTGTACTGGTTCTGTTAGACTACAGTGGTTCTGTTAGACTACAGTGGTTCTGTACTGGTTCTGTTAGACTACAGTGGTTCTGTTGGACTACAGTGGTTCTGTACTGGTTATGTTAGACTACAGTGGTTCTGTTAGACTACAGTGGTTCTGTACTGGTTCTGTTAGACTACAGTGGTTCTGTTAGACTACAGTGGTTCTGTACTGGTTCTGTTAGACTACAGTGGTTCTGTTAGACTACAATGGTTCTGTACTGGTTCTGTTAGACTACAGTGGTTCTGTTAGACTACAGTGGTTCTGTACTGGTTCTGTTAGACTATAGTGGTTCTGTACTGGTTCTGTTAGACTACAGTGGTTCTGTACTGGTTCTGTTAGACTACAGTGGTTCTGATAGACTACAGTGGTTCTGTACTGGTTCTGTTAGACTACAGTGGTTCTGTTAGACTACAGTGGTTCTGTTAGACTACAGTGGTTCTGTACTGGTTCTGTTAGACTATAGTGGTTCTGTACTGGTTCTGTTAGACTACAGTGGTTCTGTACTGGTTCTGTTAGACTACAGTGGTTCTGTTATACTACAGTGGTTCTGTACTGGTTCTGTTAGACTACAGTGGTTCTGTTAGACTACAGTGGTTCTGTACTGGTTCTGTTAGACTACAGTGGTTCTGATAGACTACAGTGGTTCTGTACTGGTTCTGTTAGACTACAGTGGTTCTGTTAGACTACAGTGGTTCTGTTAGACTACAGTGGTTCTGTACTGGTTCTGTTAGACTACAGTGGTTCTGTACTGGTTCTGTTAGACTACAGTGGTTCTGTTAGACTACAGTGGTTCTGTTAGACTACAGTGGTTCTGTACTGGTTCTGTTAGACTACAGTGGTTCTGTTAGACTACAGTGGTTCTGTTAGACTACAGTGGTTCTGTACTGGTTCTGTTAGACTATAGGGGTTCTGTACTGGTTCTGTTAGACTACAGTGGTTCTGTACTGGTTCTGTTAGACTACAGTGGTTCTGTTATACTACAGTGGTTCTGTACTGGTTCTGTTAGACTACAGTGGTTATGTTAGACTACAGTGGTTCTGTACTGGTTCTGTTAGACTACAGTGGTTCTGATAGACTACAGTGGTTCTGTTAGACTACAGTGGTTCTGTACTGGTTCTGTTAGACTACAGTGGTTCTGTTAGACTACAGTGGTTCTGTTAGACTACAGTGGTTCTGTACTGGTTCTGTTAGACTACAGTGGTTCTGTACTGGTTCTGTTAGACTACAGTGGTTCTGTTAGACTACAGTGGTTCTGTTAGACTACAGTGGTTCTGTACTGGTTCTGTTAGACTACAGTGGTTCTGTACTGGTTCTGTTAGACTATAGTGGTTCTGTTAGACTACAGTGGCTCTGTTAGACTACAGTGGTTCTGTACTGGTTCTGTTAGACTACAGTGGTTCTGTTAGACTACAGTGGTTCTGTTAGACTACAGTGGTTCTGTACTGGTTCTGTTAGACTACAGTGGTTCTGTTAGACTACAGTGGTTCTGTTAGACTACAGTGGTTCTGTACTGGTTCTGTTAGACTACAGTGGTTCTGTTAGACTACAGTGGTTCTGTACTGGTTCTGTTAGACTACAGTGGTTCTGTACTGGTTCTGTTAGACTACAGTGGTTCTGTTAGACTACAGTGGTTCTGTACTGGTTCTGTTAGACTACAGTGGTTCTGTTAGACTACAGTGGTTCTGTTAGACTACAGTGGTTCTGTACTGGTTCTGTTAGACTACAGTGGTTCTGATAGACTACAGTGGTTCTGTTAGACTACAGTGGTTCTGTTAGACTACAGTGGTTCTGATAGACTACAGTGGTTCTGTTAGACTACAGTGGTTCTGTATTGGTTCTGTTAGACTACAGTGGTTCTGATAGACTACAGTGGTTCTGTTGGACTACAGTGGTTCTGTTAGACTACAGTGGTTCTGTACTGGTTCTGTTAGACTACAGTGGTTCTGTTAGACTACAGTGGTTCTGTACTGGTTCTGTTAGACTACAGTGGTTCTGATAGACTACAGTGGTTCTGTTGGACTACAGTGGTTCTGTTAGACTACAGTGGTTCTGTTAGACTACATTGGTTCTGTACTGGTTCTGTTAGACTACAGTGGTTCTGTTAGACTACAGTGGTTCTGATAGACTACAGTGGTTCTGTTAGACTACAGTGGTTCTGTACTGGTTCTGTTGGACTACAGTGGTTCTTTACTGGTTCTGTTAGACTACAGTGGTTCTGTTAGACTACAGTGGTTCTGATAGACTACAGTGGTTCTGTACTGGTTCTGTTAGACTACAGTGGTTCTGTTAGACTACAGTGGTTCTGTTAGACTACAGTGGTTCTGTACTGGTTCTGTTAGACTACAGTGGTTCTGATAGACTACAGTGGTTCTGTTGGACTACAGTGGTTCTGTTAGACTACAGTGGTTCTGTTAGACTACAGTGGTTCTGTACTGGTTCTGTTAGACTACAGTGGTTCTGTTAGACTACAGTGGTTCTGATAGACTACAGTGGTTCTGTTAGACTACAGTGGTTCTGTACTGGTTCTGTTAGACTACAGTGGTTCTGTTAGACTACAGTGGTTCTTATAGACCACAGTGGTTCTGTTAGACTACAGTGGTTCTGTACTGGTTCTGTTAGACTACAGTGGTTCTGATAGACTACAGTGGTTCTGTTAGACTACAGTGGTTCTGTTAGACTACAGTGGTTCTGTACTGGTTCTGTTAGACTACAGTGGTTCTGTTAGACTACAGTGGTTCTGTACTGGTTCTGTTAGACTACAGTGGTTCTGTTAGACTACAGTGGTTCTGTACTGGTTCTGTTAGACTACAGTGGTTCTGTACTGGTTCTGTTAGACTACAGTGGTTCTGTTGGACTACAGTGGTTCTGATAGACTACAGTGGTTCTGTTAGACTACAGTGGTTCTGTACTGGTTCTGTTAGACTACAGTGGTTCTGTACTGGTTCTGTTAGACTACAGTGGTTCTGTTAGACTACAGTGGTTCTGTACTGGTTCTGTTGGACTACAGTGGTTCTGATAGACTACAGTGGTTCTGATAGACTACAGTGGTTCTGTTAGACTACAGTGGTTCTGTACTGGTTCTGTTAGACTACAGTGGTTCTGTACTGGTTCTGTTAGACTACAGTGGTTCTGTTAGACTACAGTGGTTCTGTACTGGTTCTGTTGGACTACAGTGGTTATGTTAGACTACAGTGGTTCTGATAGACTACAGTGGTTCTGTACTGGTTCTGTTAGACTACAGTGGTTCTGTTGGACTACAGTGGTTCTGTACTGGTTCTGTTGGACTACAGTGGTTCTGTTAGACTACAGTGGTTCTGTACTGGTTCTGTTAGACTACAGTGGTTCTGTTAGACTACAGTGGTTCTGTTATACTACAGTGGTTCTGTTAGACTACAGTGGTTCTGTACTGGTTCTGTTGGACTACAGTGGTTCTGTTGGACTACAGTGGTTCTGTTAGACTACAGTGGTTCTGTACTGGTTCTGTTAGACTACAGTGGTTCTGTTAGACTACAGTGGTTCTGTTGGACTACAGTGGTTCTGTACTGGTTCTGTTAGACTACAGTGGTTCTGTTAGACTACAGTGGTTCTGTACTGGTTCTGTTAGACTACAGTGGTTATGTACTGGTTCTGTTAGACTACAGTGGTTCTGTTAGACTACAGTGGTTCTGTACTGGTTCTGTTAGACTACAGTGGTTCTGTACTGGTTCTGTTAGACTACAGTGGTTCTGTTAGACTACAGTGGTTCTGATAGACTACAGTGGTTCTGTACTGGTTCTGATAGACTACAGTGGTTCTGATAGACTACAGTGGTTCTGTACTGGTTCTGTTAGACTACAGTGGTTCTGTACTGGTTCTGTTGGACTACAGTGGTTCTGTTAGACTACAGTGGTTCTGTTAGACTACAGTGGTTCTGTACTGGTTCTGTTAGACTACAGTGGTTCTGTTAGACTACAGTGGTTCTGTTGGACTACAGTGGTTCTGTACTGGTTCTGTTTGACTACAGTGGTTCTGTTAGACTACAGTGGTTCTGTTAGACTACAGTGGTTCTGTACTGGTTCTGTTAGACTACAGTGGTTCTGTTAGACTACAGTGGTTCTGTACTGGTTCTGTTAGACTACAGTGGTTCTGTTAGACTACAGTGGTTCTGTACTGGTTCTGTTAGACTACAGTGGTTCTGTTAGACTACAGTGGTTCTGTACTGGTTCTGATAGACTACAGTGGTTCTGTTAGACTACAGTGGTTCTGTTAGACTACAGTGGTTCTGTACTGGTTCTGTTAGACTACAGTGGTTCTGTACTGGTTCTGTTAGACTACAGTGGTTCTGTTAGACTACAGTGGTTCTGTACTGGTTCTGTTAGACTACAGTGGTTCTGTTAGACTACAGTGGTGCTGTACTGGTTCTGATAGACTACAGTGGTTCTGTTAGACTACAGTGGTTCTGTACTGGTTCTGTTAGACTACAGTGGTTCTGTACTGGTTCTGTTAGACTACAGTGGTTCTGTTAGACTACAGTGGTTCTGTTAGACTACAGTGGTTCTGTACTGGTTCTGTTAGACTACAGTGGTTCTGTTAGACTACAGTGGTTCTGTACTGGTTCTGTTATACTACAGTGGTTCTGTTGGACTACAGTGGTTCTGTACTGGTTCTGATAGACTACAGTGGTTCTGTTAGACTACAGTGGTTCTGTACTGGTTCTGTTAGACTACAGTGGTTCTGTACTGGTTCTGTTAGACTACAGTGGTTCTGTACTGGTTCTGTTAGACTACAGTGGTTCTGTTAGACTACAGTGGTTCTGTTAGACTACAGTGGTTCTGTACTGGTTCTGTTAGACTACAGTGGTTCTGTACTGGTTCTGTTATACTACAGTGGTTCTGTTGGACTACAGTGGTTCTGTACTGGTTCTGATAGACTACAGTGGTTCTGATAGACTACAGTGGTTCTGTACTGGTTCTGTTAGACTACAGTGGGTCTGTACTGGTTCTGTTAGACTACAGTGGTTCTGTTAGACTACAGTGGTTCTGATAGACTACAGTGGTTCTGTTAGACTACAGTGGTTCTGTACTGGTTCTGTTATACTACAGTGGTTCTGTTGGACCACAGTGGTTCTGTACTGGTTCTGTTATACTGTCAAACTGTTGTTGGTTTCTGCTCCATGTCCTCTCTCTCTCTCTCTTGTACTTTTCAAATTACTATTTAAGTTTGGCTTATAGTTTGGGACAATCAAATTGATTTGGTGCTAGCCTACAAAGCATTACATGGGCTTACTCCTACCTATCTCTCTGATTTGGTCCTGCCGTACATACCTACACGTACGCTACGGTCACAAGACTCAGGCCTCCTAATTGTCCCTAGAATTTCTAAGCAAACAGCTGGAGGCAGGGCTTTCTCCTATAGAGCTCCATTTTTATGGAACGGTCTGCCTACCCATGTGAGAGACGCAAACTCGGTCTCAACCTTTAAGTCTTACTGAAGACTCATCTCTTCAGTGGGGCATATGATTGAGTTTAGTCTGGCCCAGGAGTGTGAAGGCTCTGGAGAAACGAAACGCCCTTGTTGTCTCCGCCTGGCCGGTTCCCCTCTCTCCACTGGGATTCTCTGCCTCTAAACCCTATTACAGGGGCTGAGTCACTGGCTCACTGGTGCTCTTCCATGCCGTCCCTAGGAGGGGTGCGTCACCTGAGTGGGTTGAGTCACTGACGTGGTCTTCCTGTCTGGGTTGGCGCCCCCCCCCCCCCCCCCCCTTGGGTTTGTGTAGTGGGGGAGATCTTTGTGGGCTATACTCGGCCCTGTCTCAGGATGGTAAGTTGGTGGTTGAAGATATCCCTCTAGTGGTGTGGGGGCTGTGCCTTGGCAAAGTGGGTGGGGTTATATCCTGCCTGTCTGGGGGTGTCATCGGATGGGGCCACAGTGTCTCCTGACCCCTCCAGTCTCAGCCTCCAGTATTTATGCTGCAGTAGTTTATGTGTCGGGGGGCTAGGGTCAGTCTGTTATATCTGGAGTACTTCTCCTGTTTTATCCGGTTTCCTGTGTGAATTTCAGTATGCTCCTTCTTGTTCTCTCTCTTTCTTTCTCTTTCTCTCGGAGGACCTGAGCCCTAGGACCATGCCTCAGGACTACCTGGCATGATGATTCCTGGCTGCCCCCATTCCATCTGGCCGTGCTGCTACTCCAGTTTAAACTGTTCTGCCTAAGGCTATGGAACCCTGACCTGTTCACCGGACGTGCTACCTGTCCCAGACCTGCTGTTTTAAACTCTCTCTCTCTACCGCACCTGCTGTCTCTAACTCTGAATGATCATCACTCGGAAACTGACATTTACTCCTGAGGTGCTGACTTGCTGCACCCTCGACAACTACTGTGATTATTATTATTTGGCCCTGCTGGTTATTAATGAACTTTTGAACATATTGGCCATGTTCTGTTATAATCTCCACCCGGCACAGCCAGAAGAGGACTGGCCACCCCTCAGAGCCTGGTTCCTCTGGTCTACCCAGTACAGCTAGTAGAGGACTGGTCACCCCTCAGAGCCTGGTTCCTCTCTACCCAGTACAGCCAGTAGAGGACTGGTCACCCTTCAGAGCCTGGTTCCTCTGGTCTACCCAGTACAGCCAGTAGAGGACTGGTCAGCCCTCAGAGCCTGGTTCCTCTCTACCCAGTACAGCCAGTAGAGGACTGGTCACCCCTCAGAGCCTGGTTCCTCTGGTCTACCCAGTACAGCCAGTAGAGGACTGGTCACCCCTCAGAGCCTGGTTCCTCTCTACCCAGTACAGCCAGTAGAGGACTGGTCACCCCTCAGAGCCTGGTTCCTCTCTACCCAGTACAGCCAGTAGAGGACTGGTCACCCCTCAGAGCCTGGTTCCTCTCTACCCAGTACAGCCAGTAGAGGACTGGTCACCCCTCAGAACCTGGTTCCTCTCTACCCAGTACAGCCAGTAGAGGACTGACCACCTCTCAGAGCCTGGTTCCTCTCTACCCAGTACAGTCAGTAGAGGACTGGTCACCCCTCAGAGCCTGGTTCCTCTGGTCTACCCAGTACAGCCAGTAGTGGATTGGTCACCCCTCAGAGCCTGGTTCCTCTCTACCCTGTACAGCCAGTAGAGGATTGGTCACCCCTCACAGCCTGGTTCCTCTCTAGGTTTCTTCCTAGTGTACAAGGGCACAAGGCGAGACCCAGATGCAGACACAGGAGGCAGATGGTTGGAGTCCAAGATGTTTATTAACAATCCAAAAGGGGTAGGCAAGAGAATGGTCGTGGACAGGCAAAAGGTCGAGGTTAGGGCAGGCAGACTGGTCAGGCAGGAAGAATGGTCAGGCAGGCTCGAGGTCAGGGCAGGCAGAATGGTCAGGCAGGCTCAAGGTCAGGGCAGGCAGAATGGTCAGGCAGGCTCGAGGTCAGGGCAGGCAGAATGGTCAGGCAAGCTCGAGGTCAGCGCAGGCAGAATGGTCAGGCAGGTAGAATGGTCAGGCAGGCAGAATGGTCAGGCAGGCTCGAGATCAGGGCAGGCAGAATGGTCAGGCAGGCTCGAGGTCAGTGCAGGCAGAATGTTCAGGCAGGCTCGAGGTCAGGGTAAGCAGGATGGTCAGGCAGGCTCGAGGTCAGGGCAGGCAGAATGGTCAGGCAGGCTCGAGGTCAGGGCAGGTAGAATGGTCAGGCAGGCTCGAGGTCAGCGCAGGCAGAATGGTCAGGCAGGTAGAATGGTCAGGCAGGCAGAATGGTCAGGCAGGTAGAATGGTCAGGCAGGCAGAATGGTCCGGCAGGCTCGAGGTCAGGGCAGGCAGAATGGTCAGGCAGGCTCGAGGTTAGGGCAGGTAGAATGGTCAGGCAAGCTCGAGGTCAGCGCAGGCAGAATGGTCAGGCAGGTAGAATGGTCAGGCAGGCAGAATGGTCAGGCAGGCTCGAGATCAGGGCAGGCAGAATGGTCAGGCAGGCTCGAGGTCAGGGCAGGCAGAATGTTCAGGCAGGATCGAGGTCAGGGCAAGCAGGATGGTCAGGCAGGCTCGAGGTCATGGCAAGCAGAATGGTCAGGCAGGCTCGAGGTCAGGGCAGGTAGAATGGTCAGGCAGGCTCGAGGTCAGCGCAGGCAGAATGGTCAGGCAGGTAGAATGGTCAGGCAGGCAGAATGGTCAGGCAGGCTCGAGGTCAGGGCAGGCAGAATGGTCAGGTAGGCTCGAGGTCAGGGCAGGCAGAATGGCCAGGCAGGCTCGAGGTGTAGTGAAATACGTGTGTGTCTCAACTCCGACAGCGCAGTAATATCTAACCAATTACACAACATATATCCAATTCACACAAATCTAAGTAAAGGAATTAAGAATATATAAATATATGTACGAGCAATGTCATAGCATGAGATGAGAAATGCATAGACTAAGATACAGTAGAATAGTATAGAATACAGTATATACATATGAGATGAGTAATACATAGACTAAGATACAGTAGAATAGTATAGAATACAGTATATACATATGAGATGAGTAATGCATAGACTAAGATACAGTAGAATAGAGTAGAATACAGTATATACATATGAGATGAGTAATGCATAGACTAAGATACAGTAGTATAGGATAGAATACAGTATATACATATGAGATGAGTAATATATAGACTAAGATACAGTAGAATACAGTATATACATATGAGATGAGTAATGCATAGACTAAGATACAGTAGTATAGGATAGAATACAGTATATACATATGAGATGAGTAATGCATAGACTAAGATACAGTAGTATAGGATAGAATACAGTATATACATATGAGATGAGTAATGCATAGACTAAGATACAGTAGAATAGGATAGAATACAGTATATACATATGAGATGAGTAATACATAGACTAAGATACAGTAGAATAGGATAGAATACAGTATATACATATGAGATGAGTAATGCATAGACTAAGATACAGTAGAATAGAGTAGAATACAGTATATACTTAGACTAAGATACAGTAGAATACAGTATATACATATGAGATGAGTAATGCATAGACTAAGATACAGTAGAATACAGTATATACATATGAGATGAGTAATACATAGACTAAGATACAGTAGAATAGTGTAGAATACAGTATATACTTAGATGAGTAATGTCAGTTGTGTAAACATTATTAAAGTGGCCAGTGATTTAGTCTATGTATACAGGGCAGTAGCTACTAAATGTTAGTGACGGCTGTTTACAGTCTGATGGCCTTGAGATAGAAGCTGTTTTTTAGTCTCTCGGTCCCAGCTTTGATGCACCTGAACTGACCTGGGCAGCAGCTACTAAATGTTAGTGGTGGCTGTTTACAGTCTGATGGCCTTGAGATAGAAGCTGTTTTTTAGTCTCTCGGTCCCAGCTTTGATGCACCTGTACTGACCTCGCCTTCTGGATGATAGCGGGGTGAACAGGGAGTGGCTCGGGTGGTTGTTGTCCTTGATGATCTTTATGGATAACTATAGCGTATCATGTAAAATACTATACTAAAATACTACAAGGTATAATACTATAAGGTATAATAATATAAGGCATAACACTATAAGGTATAATACTATAAGGTATAATACTATAAGGTTTAATACTATAAGGTTTAATACTATAAGGTATAATACTATAAGGTAGAATGTAAAATACTATAATGTATAATACTATAATGTATAATACTATAAGGTTTAATACTACAAGGTATAATACTATAAGGTATAATAATATAAGGCATAACACTATAAGGTATAATACTATAATGTATAATACTATAAGGTATAATAATATAAGGCATAACACTATAAGGTATAATACTATAATGTATAATACTATAAGGTATAATACTATAAGGTTTAATACTATAAGGTATAATACTATAAGGTAGAATGTAAAATACTATAATGTATAATACTATAATGTATAATACTTTAATGTAAAATACTATAAGGTATAATACTATAAGGTATAATACTATAATGTATAATACTATAATGTATAATACTATAATGTATAATACTATACTAAAATACTATAATGTATAATACTATAATGTATAATACTATAATGTATAATACTATAATGTATAATACTATAATGTAAAATACTATAAGGTATAATACTATAAGGTATAATACTATAATGTATAATACTATAATGTATAATACTATAATGTATAATACTATACTAAAATACTATAAGGTATAATACTATAATGTGAAATACTATACTATAATACTATAATGTATAATACTATAATGTAAAATACTATACTAAAATAATCTGAGGTATAATGTAAAACACTATACTAAAATACTATACTGTATAATACTATAATGTAAAACACTATACTAAAATACTATACTGTATAATACTATAATGTAAAATACTATACTAAAATACTATAATGTATAATACTATAATGTATAGTACTATAATGTATAATACTATAATGTATAATACTATAATGTATAATACTATAATGTATAATACTATAATGCATAATACTATAATGTATAATACTATAATGTATAATACTATAATGTATAATACTATAATGTATAATACTATAATGTATAATACTATAATGTATAATACTATAATGTATAATACTATAATGCATAATACTATAATGTGAAATACTATAAGGTATAGTACTATAATGTATAATGCGATAATGTATAATACTATAATGTAAAATACTATAATGTATAATACTATAATGTATAATACTATAATGTATAATACTATAATGTATAATACAATAATGTAAAATACTATAATGTATAATACTATAATGTATAGTACTATAATGTAAAATACTATAATGTATAATACTATAATGTATAATACTATAATGTATAATACTATAATGTATAATACTATAATGTATAATACTATAATGTAAAACAGGATAGTGTAAATATGAAGGTCACTCTGACGCCACGTTTCATTTAAACCCTAATGGTAAAAGCTTGATGGTTATAACTAATAGCATGAGGGCATTGGAGACAGAGATACTCCCTGGAAAATAGGGAACTGAATACAAAATTAAATCTAACTTTTCAATTTACGTCTCCCAGCAGAGTTTACCAACTAAATGGGCTCAGAACACTCCACTGCCTAATGAGAGAATAAATAATATGATAATGGGATTTAGAGGAAGTAGTTTTCCACTGGGAGAAAATGTTCCATATAAAACCGACCTTATTAATTATCTGATACAAAGTGTTAAAAAAACAAAGAAGCACAAAGACTTTTACGTATTTATCAGTCTGATTAACCTTACTTTAAGAGCAGCCATTTTAAAAACTAGGCTGAAGAGAAACCACTGTGAGGGAGAGGCCAGTGTTCTCAGTCTGATTAACCTTACTTTAAGAGCAGACATTTTAAAAACTAGGCTGAAGAGAAACCACTGTGAGGGAGAGGCCAGTATTCTCAGTCTGTCTGTGAGTGAGAGGCCAGCATTCTCAGTCTGTCTGTGAGTGAGAGGCCAGCATTCTCAGTATGTCTGTGAGTGAACTCTTCAAGGACAATGACAGCAGTGGAGGCTGGTGAGAGGAGCTATAGGAGGACCGGCTCATTCTATTGGCTGGAATGGGAATGAGAGGATTTGAGTCAATCATGTGGTTTCCATGTGTTTGATGTGTCTTATACCGTTCTGTTGATTCCATTCCAGCCATTACAATGAGTCTATCCTCCTATAGCTCCTCCCACTGCCACTGACTGACAGGTAAACCTGGACTGAGCCAACAGTGAATTGATTGAATGAAGTGTAGTCACTTTCAGTATCAATGTCGTCCCTTAAGTTTGCTTGCTGAAACATCGGGGCCAATTCTCCTGCTGAAGACTCTCTATCCTCTCTGTCCCTTTCTCTCTATCATCTCTGTCCCTTTCTCTCTATCCTCTCTGTCCCTTTCTCTCTATCCTCTCTGTCCGTCTCCCTCTCTGTCCCTTTCTCTCTATCCTCTCTGTCCCTCTCCCTCTCTTTTCCGTTTCTCTCTATCCTCTCTGTCCCTCTCTGTCCCTCTCCCTCTCTGTCCCTTTCTCTCTATCCTCTCTGTCCCTTTCTCTCTATCCTCTCTGTCCCTTTCTCTCTATCCCTTTCTCTCTATCCTCTCTGTCCCTCTCCCTCTCTGTCCGTTTCTCTCTATCCTCTGTCCCTTTCTCTCTATCCTCTCTGTCCCTCTCCCTCTCTGTCCGTTTCTCTCTATCCTCTCTGTCATCTCCCTCTCTGTCCCTTTCTCTCTATCCTCTCTGTCCCTTTCTCTCTATCCTCTCTGTCCCTCTCCCTCTCTGTCCCTTTCTCTCTATCTTCTCTGTCCCTCTCCCTCTCTTTCCCTCTCTATCCCTTTCTCTCTATCCTCTCTGTCCCTCTCCCTCTCTGTCCCATTCTCTCTATCCTCTCTGTCCCTTTCTCTCTATCCTCTCTGTCCCTTTCTCTCTATCCTCTGTCCCATTCTCTCTATCCTCTCTGTCCCTTTCTCTCTATCCCTGTCTCTATCCTCTCTGTCCCTCTCTCTCTCTGTCCCTTTCTCTCTATCCTCTCTGTCCCTTTCTCTCTATCCCTTTCTCTCTATCCTCTCTGTCCCTCTCTCTCTCTGTCCCTTTCTCTCTATCCTCTCTGTCCCTTTCTCTCTATCCCTTTCTCTCTATCCTCTCTGTCCCTCTCTCTCCCTGTCCCTTTCTCTCTATCCTCTCTGTCCCTTTCTCTCATCCTCTCTGTCCCTTTCTCTCTATTCAGTTGAACTGTGAAAGTGTTAAGTCTATTCTCCCTGGCCTGCTCACATGACAGGGCTTTTACACCTTTTCCGTCAGAATAAAGAAGGGAATTACACAGAAGATCAGTCCTGGATACAGAGAGATTTAACTCCTTGATTTTTCTAAAGACAGGAAGACTCTGGTGCCTATCCCTCCCTCAGGGGAAACCAGGAGAATACTGAGACCCTACTGATCAGGGAGGAGGGAGGAGGAGGGTAGGGAAGGGGGGAAGAGAGAGAGGAGGAGGGTAGGGAAGGGGGGAGAGAGAGAGGAGGAGGGTAGGGAAGGGGGAGAAAGAGAGGAGGATGGTAGGGAAGGGGGAGAAAGAGAGGAGGATGGTAGGGAAGGGGGAGGAGAGGGTGAGGAGGGTAGGGAAGGGGGGGAGAGATAGAGGAGGAGGGGAGGGAAGGGGGGAGAGAGGAGGAGGAGGGTAGGGAAGGGGGAGAGAGAGAGAGGAGGAGGGTAGGGAAGGGAAGGGGGAGAGAGAGAGAGGAGGAGGGGAGGGAAGGGGGGAGAGAGGAGGAGGGTAGGGAAGGGGGAGGGAGGAGGAGGAGGGTAGGGAAGGGGGAGAGAGGGAGAGGAGGAGGGTAGGGAAGGGAAGGGGGAGAGAGAGAGAGGAGGAGGGGAGGGAAGGGAAGGGGGAGAGAGAGAGAGGAGGAGGGTAGGGAAGGGAAGGGGGAGAGAGAGAGAGGAGGAGGGTAAGGAATTATTATTCTAGAATATAATAGACAGTGTTCTCTTAGAAAAGTAGTTATTAATTAATAGAAAAGACAGTATTCTCTTTCTGTTGTTCATAAATACTGCCCTTTAACTAGTGGTCTGGACCAGGTTAACGGTGCTGGGTTGGTTCATAAATACTGCCCTTTAACTAGTGGTCTGGACCAGGTTAACGGTGCTGGGTTGGTTCATAAATACTGCCCTTTAACTAGTGGTCTGGACCAGGTTAACGGTGCTGGGTTGGTTCATAAATACTGCCCTTTAACTAGTGGTCTGGACCAGGTTAACGGTGCTGGGTTGGTTCATAAATACTGCCCTTTAACTAGTGGTCTGGACCAGGTTAACGGTGCTGGGTTGGTTCATAAATACTGCCCTTTAACTAGCGGTCTGGACCAGGTTAACGGTGCTGGGTTGGTTCATAAATACTGCCCTTTAACTAGCGGTCTGGACCAGGTTAACGGTGCTGGGTTGGTTCATAAATACTGCCCTTTAACTAGTGGTCTGGACCAGGTTAACGGTGCTGGGTTGGTTCATAAATACTGCCCTTTAACTAGTGGTCTGGACCAGGTTAACGGTGCTGGGTTGGTTCATAAATACTGCCCTTTAACTAGCGGTCTGGACCAGGTTAACGGTGCTGGGTTGGTTCATAAATACTGCCCTTTAACTAGTGGACCAGGTTAACGGTGCTGGGTTGGTTCATAAATACTGCCCTTTAACTAGTGGACCAGGTTAACGGTGCTGGGTTGGTTCATAAATACTGCCCTTTAACTAGTGGTCTGGACCAGGTTAACGGTGCTGGGTTGGTTCATAAATACTGCCCTTTAACTAGTGGTCTGGACTAGGTTAACGGTGCTGGGTTGGTTCATAAATACTGCCCTTTAACTAGTGGACCAGGTTAACGGTGCTGGGTTGGTTCATAAATACTGCCCTTTAACTAGTGGTCTGGACCAGGTTAACGGTGCTGGGTTGGTTCATAAATACTGCCCTTTAACTAGTGGTCTGGACCAGGTTAACGGTGCTGGGTTGGTTCATAAATACTGCCCTTTAACTAGTGGTCTGGACCAGGTTAACGGTGCTGGGTTGGTTCATAAATACTGCCCTTTAACTAGCGGTCTGGACCAGGTTAACGGTGCTGGGTTGGTTCATAAATACTGCCCTTTAACTAGTGGTCTGGACCAGGTTAACGGTGCTGGGTTGGTTCATAAATACTGCCCTTTAACTAGCGGACCAGGTTAACGGTGCTGGGTTGGTTCATAAATACTGCCCTTTAACTAGTGGTCTGGACCAGGTTAACGGTGCTGGGTTGGTTCATAAATACTGCCCTTTAACTAGTGGTCTGGACCAGGTTAACGGTGCTGGGTTGGTTCATAAATACTGCCCTTTAACTAGTGGTCTGGACCAGGTTAACGGTGCTGGGTTGGTTCATAAATACTGCCCTTTAACTAGTGGACCAGGTTAACGGTGCTGGGTTGGTTCATAAATACTGCCCTTTAACTAGTGGACCAGGTTAACGGTGCTGGGTTGGTTCATAAATACTGCCCTTTAACTAGCGGTCTGGACCAGGTTAACGGTGCTGGGTTGGTTCATAAATACTGCCCTTTAACTAGTGGACCAGGTTAACGGTGCTGGGTTGGTTCATAAATACTGCCCTTTAACTAGTGGTCTGGACTGGGTTAACGGTGCTGGGTTGGTTCATAAATACTGCCCTTTAACTAGTGGTCTGGACCAGGTTAACGGTGCTGGGTTGGTTCATAAATACTGCCCTTTAACTAGTGGTCTGGACCAGGTTAACGGTGCTGGGTTGGTTCATAAATACTGCCCTTTAACTAGCGGTCTGGACCAGGTTAACGGTGCTGGGTTGGTTCATAAATACTGCCCTTTAACTAGCGGTCTGGACCAGGTTAACGGTGCTGGGTTGGTTCATAAATACTGCCCTTTAACTAGTGGTCTGGACCAGGTTAACGGTGCTGGGTTGGTTCATAAATACTGCCCTTTAACTAGCGGTCTGGACCAGGTTAACGGTGCTGGGTTGGTTCATAAATACTGCCCTTTAACTAGTGGTCTGGACCAGGTTAACGGTGCTGGGTTGGTTCATAAATACTGCCCTTTAACTAGTGGTCTGGACCAGGTTAACGGTGCTGGGTTGGTTCATAAATACTGCCCTTTAACTAGTGGTCTGGACCAGGTTAACGGTGCTGGGTTGGTTCATAAATACTGCCCTTTAACTAGTGGTCTGGACCAGGTTAACGGTGCTGGGTTGGTTCATAAATACTGCCCTTTAACTAGTGGTCTGGACCAGGTTAACGGTGCTGGGTTGGTTCATAAATACTGCCCTTTAACTAGCGGTCTGGACCAGGTTAACGGTGCTGGGTTGGTTCATAAATACTGCCCTTTAACTAGTGGTCTGGACCAGGTTAACAGTGCTGGGTTGGTTCATAAATACTGCCCTTTAACTAGCGGTCTGGACCAGGTTAACGGTGCTGGGTTGGTTCATAAATACTGCCCTTTAACTAGTGGTCTGGACCAGGTTAACGGTGCTGGGTTGGTTCATAAATACTGCCCTTTAACTAGCGGTCTGGACCAGGTTAACGGTGCTGGGTTGGTTCATAAATACTGCCCTTTAACTAGTGGTCTGGACCAGGTTAACGGTGCTGGGTTGGTTCATAAATACTGCCCTTTAACTAGTGGTCTGGACCAGGTTAACGGTGCTGGGTTGGTTCATAAATACTGCCCTTTAACTAGTGGTCTGGACCAGGTTAACGGTGCTGGGTTGGTTCATAAATACTGCCCTTTAACTAGCGGTCTGGACCAGGTTAACGGTGCTGGGTTGGTTCATAAATACTGCCCTTTAACTAGTGGTCTGGACCAGGTTAACGGTGCTGGGTTGGTTCATAAATACTGCCCTTTAACTAGTGGTCTGGACCAGGTTAACGGTGCTGGGTTGGATCATAAATACTGCCCTTTAACTAGTGGTCTGGACCAGGTTAACGGTGCTGGGTTGGTTCATAAATACTGCCCTTTAACTAGCGGTCTGGACCAGGTTAACGGTGCTGGGTTGGTTCATAAATACTGCCCTTTAACTAGTGGTCTGGACCAGGTTAACGGTGCTGGGTTGGATCATAAATACTGCCCTTTAACTAGTGGTCTGGACCAGGTTAACGGTGCTGGGTTGGTTCATAAATACTGCCCTTTAACTAGTGGACCAGGTTAACGGTGCTGGGTTGGTTCATAAATACTGCCCTTTAACTAGTGGTCTGGACCAGGTTAACGGTGCTGGGTTGGTTCATAAATACTGCCCTTTAACTAGCGGTCTGGACCAGGTTAACGGTGCTGGGTTGGTTCATAAATACTGCCCTTTAACTAGCGGTCTGGACCAGGTTAACGGTGCTGGGTTGGTTCATAAATACTGCCCTTTAACTAGCGGTCTGGACCAGGTTAACGGTGCTGGGTTGGTTCATAAATACTGCCCTTTAACTAGCGGTCTGGACCAGGTTAACGGTGCTGGGTTGGTTCATAAATACTGCCCTTTAACTAGTGGTCTGGACCAGGTTAACGGTGCTGGGTTGGTTCATAAATACTGCCCTTTAACTAGTGGTCTGGACCAGGTTAACGGTGCTGGGTTGGTTCATAAATACTGCCCTTTAACTAGCGGTCTGGACCAGGTTAACGGTGCTGGGTTGGTTCATAAATACTGCCCTTTAACTAGCGGTCTGGACCAGGTTAACGGTGCTGGGTTGGTTCATAAATACTGCCCTTTAACTAGCGGTCTGGACCAGGTTAACGGTGCTGGGTTGGTTCATAAATACTGCCCTTTAACTAGTGGTCTGGACCAGGTTAACGGTGCTGGGTTGGTTCATAAATACTGCCCTTTAACTAGCGGTCTGGACCAGGTTAACGGTGCTGGGTTGGTTCATAAATACTGCCCTTTAACTAGTGGTCTGGACCAGGTTAACGGTGCTGGGTTGGTTCATAAATACTGCCCTTTAACTAGCGGTCTGGACCAGGTTAACGGTGCTGGGTTGGTTCATAAATACTGCCCTTTAACTAGTGGTCTGGACCAGGTTAACGGTGCTGGGTTGGTTCATAAATACTGCCCTTTAACTAGTGGTCTGGACCAGGTTAACGGTGCTGGGTTGGTTCATAAATACTGCCCTTTAACTAGTGGTCTGGACCAGGTTAACGGTGCTGGGTTGGTTCATAAATACTGCCCTTTAACTAGTGGACCAGGTTAACGGTGCTGGGTTGGTTCATAAATACTGCCCTTTAACTAGTGGTCTGGACCAGGTTAACGGTGCTGGGTTGGTTCATAAATACTGCCCTTTAACTAGTGGTCTGGACCAGGTTAACGGTGCTGGGTTGGTTCATAAATACTGCCCTTTAACTAGTGGTCTGGACCAGGTTAACGGTGCTGGGTTGGTTCATAAATACTGCCCTTTAACTAGTGGACCAGGTTAACGGTGCTGGGTTGGTTCATAAATACTGCCCTTTAACTAGTGGTCTGGACCAGGTTAACAGTGCTGGGTTGGTTCATAAATACTGCCCTTTAACTAGTGGACCAGGTTAACGGTGCTGGGTTGGTTCATAAATACTGCCCTTTAACTAGCGGTCTGGACCAGGTTAACGGTGCTGGGTTGGTTCATAAATACTGCCCTTTAACTAGTGGTCTGGACCAGGTTAACGGTGCTGGGTTGGTTCATAAATACTGCCCTTTAACTAGTGGTCTGGACCAGGTTAACGGTGCTGGGTTGGTTCATAAATACTGCCCTTTAACTAGTGGTCTGGACCAGGTTAACGGCGCTGGGTTGGTTCATAAATACTGCCCTTTAACTAGCGGTCTGGACCAGGTTAACGGTGCTGGGTTGGTTCATAAATACTGCCCTTTAACTAGTGGTCTGGACCAGGTTAACGGTGCTGGGTTGGTTCATAAATACTGCCCTTTAACTAGTGGTCTGGACCAGGTTAACAGTGCTGGGTTGGTTCATAAATACTGCCCTTTAACTAGCGGTCTGGACCAGGTTAACGGTGCTGGGTTGGTTCATAAATACTGCCCTTTAACTAGTGGTCTGGACCAGGTTAACGGTGCTGGGTTGGTTCATAAATACTGCCCTTTAACTAGTGGACCAGGTTAACGGTGCTGGGTTGGTTCATAAATACTGCCCTTTAACTAGCGGTCTGGACCAGGTTAACGGTGCTGGGTTGGTTCATAAATACTGCCCTTTAACTAGCGGTCTGGACCAGGTTAACGGTGCTGGGTTGGTTCATAAATACTGCCCTTTAACTAGTGGTCTGGACCAGGTTAACGGTGCTGGGTTGGTTCATAAATACTGCCCTTTAACTAGCGGTCTGGACCAGGTTAACGGTGCTGGGTTGGTTCATAAATACTGCCCTTTAACTAGTGGTCTGGACCAGGTTAACGGTGCTGGGTTGGTTCATAAATACTGCCCTTTAACTAGTGGACCAGGTTAACGGTGCTGGGTTGGTTCATAAATACTGCCCTTTAACTAGTGGTCTGGGTTAACGGTGCTGGGTTGGTTCATAAATACTGCCCTTTAACTAGCGGTCTGGACCAGGTTAACGGTGCTGGGTTGGTTCATAAATACTGCCCTTTAACTAGTGGTCTGGACCAGGTTAACGGTGCTGGGTTGGTTCATAAATACTGCCCTTTAACTAGCGGTCTGGACCAGGTTAACGGTGCTGGGTTGGTTCATAAATACTGCCCTTTAACTAGTGGTCTGGACCAGGTTAACGGTGCTGGGTTGGTTCATAAATACTGCCCTTTAACTAGCGGTCTGGACCAGGTTAACGGTGCTGGGTTGGTTCATAAATACTGCCCTTTAACTAGTGGTCTGGACCAGGTTAACGGTGCTGGGTTGGTTCATAAATACTGCCCTTTAACTAGTGGTCTGGACCAGGTTAACGGTGCTGGGTTGGTTCATAAATACTGCCCTTTAACTAGTGGTCTGGACCAGGTTAACGGTGCTGGGTTGGTTCATAAATACTGCCCTTTAACTAGTGGACCAGGTTAACGGTGCTGGGTTGGTTCATAAATACTGCCCTTTAACTAGTGGTCTGGACCAGGTTAACGGTGCTGGGTTGGTTCATAAATACTGCCCTTTAACTAGTGGTCTGGACCAGGTTAACGGTGCTGGGTTGGTTCATAAATACTGCCCTTTAACTAGTGGTCTGGACCAGGTTAACGGTGCTGGGTTGGTTCATAAATACTGCCCTTTAACTAGTGGACCAGGTTAACGGTGCTGGGTTGGTTCATAAATACTGCCCTTTAACTAGCGGTCTGGACCAGGTTAACGGTGCTGGGTTGGTTCATAAATACTGCCCTTTAACTAGCGGTCTGGACCAGGTTAACGGTGCTGGGTTGGTTCATAAATACTGCCCTTTAACTAGTGGTCTGGACCAGGTTAACGGTGCTGGGTTGGTTCATAAATACTGCCCTTTAACTAGCGGTCTGGACCAGGTTAACGGTGCTGGGTTGGTTCATAAATACTGCCCTTTAACTAGTGGTCTGGACCAGGTTAACGGTGCTGGGTTGGTTCATAAATACTGCCCTTTAACTAGTGGACCAGGTTAACGGTGCTGGGTTGGTTCATAAATACTGCCCTTTAACTAGTGGTCTGGGTTAACGGTGCTGGGTTGGTTCATAAATACTGCCCTTTAACTAGCGGTCTGGACCAGGTTAACGGTGCTGGGTTGGTTCATAAATACTGCCCTTTAACTAGTGGTCTGGACCAGGTTAACGGTGCTGGGTTGGTTCATAAATACTGCCCTTTAACTAGCGGTCTGGACCAGGTTAACGGTGCTGGGTTGGTTCATAAATACTGCCCTTTAACTAGTGGTCTGGACCAGGTTAACGGTGCTGGGTTGGTTCATAAATACTGCCCTTTAACTAGTGGTCTGGACCAGGTTAACAGTGCTGGGTTGGTTCATAAATACTGCCCTTTAACTAGTGGTCTGGACCAGGTTAACGGTGCTGGGTTGGTTCATAAATACTGCCCTTTAACTAGTGGTCTGGACCAGGTTAACGGTGCTGGGTTGGTTCATAAATACTGCCCTTTAACTAGCGGTCTGGACCAGGTTAACGGTGCTGGGTTGGTTCATAAATACTGCCCTTTAACTAGCGGTCTGGACCAGGTTAACGGTGCTGGGTTGGTTCATAAATACTGCCCTTTAACTAGTGGTTTGGACCAGGTTAACGGTGCTGGGTTGGTTCATAAATACTGCCCTTTAACTAGTGGTCTGGACCAGGTTAACGGTGCTGGGTTGGTTCATAAATACTGCCCTTTAACTAGTGGACCAGGTTAACGGTGCTGGGTTGGTTCATAAATACTGCCCTTTAACTAGCGGTCTGGACCAGGTTAACGGTGCTGGGTTGGTTCATAAATACTGCCCTTTAACTAGTGGTCTGGACCAGGTTAACGGTGCTGGGTTGGTTCATAAATACTGCCCTTTAACTAGTGGTCTGGACCAGGTTAACAGTGCTGGGTTGGTTCATAAATACTGCCCTTTAACTAGTGGTCTGGACCAGGTTAACGGTGCTGGGTTGGTTCATAAATACTGCCCTTTAACTAGTGGTCTGGACCAGGTTAACGGTGCTGGGTTGGTTCATAAATACTGCCCTTTAACTAGTGGTCTGGACCAGGTTAACGGTGCTGGGTTGGTTCATAAATACTGCCCTTTAACTAGTGGACCAGGTTAACGGTGCTGGGTTGGTTCATAAATACTGCCCTTTAACTAGTGGTCTGGACCAGGTTAACGGTGCTGGGTTGGTTCATAAATACTGCCCTTTAACTAGTGGTCTGGACCAGGTTAACGGTGCTGGGTTGGTTCATAAATACTGCCCTTTAACTAGTGGTCTGGACCAGGTTAACGGTGCTGGGTTGGTTCATAAATACTGCCCTTTAACTAGTGGACCAGGTTAACGGTGCTGGGTTGGTTCATAAATACTGCCCTTTAACTAGTGGTCTGGACCAGGTTAACGGTGCTGGGTTGGTTCATAAATACTGCCCTTTAACTAGTGGTCTGGACCAGGTTAACGGTGCTGGGTTGGTTCATAAATACTGCCCTTTAACTAGCGGTCTGGACCAGGTTAACGGTGCTGGGTTGGTTCATAAATACTGCCCTTTAACTAGTGGACCAGGTTAACGGTGCTGGGTTGGTTCATAAATACTGCCCTTTAACTAGCGGACCAGGTTAACGGTGCTGGGTTGGTTCATAAATACTGCCCTTTAACTAGTGGTCTGGACCAGGTTAACGGTGCTGGGTTGGTTCATAAATACTGCCCTTTAACTAGCGGTCTGGACCAGGTTAACGGTGCTGGGTTGGTTCATAAATACTGCCCTTTAACTAGTGGACCAGGTTAACGGTGCTGGGTTGGTTCATAAATACTGCCCTTTAACTAGCGGTCTGGACCAGGTTAACGGTGCTGGGTTGGTTCATAAATACTGCCCTTTAACTAGTGGTCTGGACCAGGTTAACGGTGCTGGGTTGGTTCATAAATACTGCCCTTTAACTAGCGGTCTGGACCAGGTTAACGGTGCTGGGTTGGTTCATAAATACTGCCCTTTAACTAGCGGTCTGGACCAGGTTAACGGTGCTGGGTTGGTTCATAAATACTGCCCTTTAACTAGTGGTCTGGACCAGGTTAACGGTGCTGGGTTGGTTCATAAATACTGCCCTTTAACTAGCGGTCTGGACCAGGTTAACGGTGCTGGGTTGGTTCATAAATACTGCCCTTTAACTAGTGGTCTGGACCAGGTTAACGGTGCTGGGTTGGTTCATAAATACTGCCCTTTAACTAGTGGTCTGGGTTAACAGTGCTGGGTTGGTTCATAAATACTGCCCTTTAACTAGCGGTCTGGACCAGGTTAACGGTGCTGGGTTGGTTCATAAATACTGCCCTTTAACTAGTGGTCTGGACCAGGTTAACGGTGCTGGGTTGGTTCATAAATACTGCCCTTTAACTAGTGGTCTGGACCAGGTTAACGGTGCTGGGTTGGTTCATAAATACTGCCCTTTAACTAGCGGTCTGGACCAGGTTAACGGTGCTGGGTTGGTTCATAAATACTGCCCTTTAACTAGTGGTCTGGGTTAACGGTGCTGGGTTGGTTCATAAATACTGCCCTTTAACTAGTGGTCTGGACCAGGTTAACGGTGCTGGGTTGGTTCATAAATACTGCCCTTTAACTAGTGGTCTGGACCAGGTTAACGGTGCTGGGTTGGTTCATAAATACTGCCCTTTAACTAGTGGTCTGGGTTAACGGTGCTGGGTTGGTTCATAAATACTGCCCTTTAACTAGTGGTCTGGACCAGGTTAACGGTGCTGGGTTGGTTCATAAATACTGCCCTTTAACTAGCGGTCTGGACCAGGTTAACGGTGCTGGGTTGGTTCATAAATACTGCCCTTTAACTAGTGGTCTGGACCAGGTTAACGGTGCTGGGTTGGTTCATAAATACTGCCCTTTAACTAGCGGTCTAGACCAGGTTAACGGTGCTGGGTTGGTTCATAAATACTGCCCTTTAACTAGCGGTCTGGACTAGGTTAACGGTGCTGGGTTGGTTCATAAATACTGCCCTTTAACTAGTGGACCAGGTTAACGGTGCTGGGTTGGTTCATAAATACTGCCCTTTAACTAGTGGTCTGGACCAGGTTAACGGCGCTGGGTTGGTTCATAAATACTGCCCTTTAACTAGTGGACCAGGTTAACGGTGCTGGGTTGGTTCATAAATACTGCCCTTTAACTAGCGGTCTGGACCAGGTTAACGGTGCTGGGTTGGTTCATAAATACTGCCCTTTAACTAGCGGTCTGGACCAGGTTAACGGTGCTGGGTTGGTTCATAAATACTGCCCTTTAACTAGTGGTCTGGACCAGGTTAACGGTGCTGGGTTGGTTCATAAATACTGCCCTTTAACTAGTGGACCAGGTTAACAGTGCTGGGTTGGTTCATAAATACTGCCCTTTAACTAGTGGACCAGGTTAACGGTGCTGGGTTGGTTCATAAATACTGCCCTTTAACTAGTGGTCTGGACCAGGTTAACGGTGCTGGGTTGGTTCATAAATACTGCCCTTTAACTAGTGGTCTGGACCAGGTTAACGGTGCTGGGTTGGTTCATAAATACTGCCCTTTAACTAGTGGTCTGGACCAGGTTAACGGTGCTGGGTTGGTTCATAAATACTGCCCTTTAACTAGTGGTCTGGACCAGGTTAACGGTGCTGGGTTGGTTCATAAATACTGCCCTTTAACTAGTGGACCAGGTTAACGGTGCTGGGTTGGTTCATAAATACTGCCCTTTAACTAGTGGTCTGGACCAGGTTAACGGTGCTGGGTTGGTTCATAAATACTGCCCTTTAACTAGCGGTCTGGACCAGGTTAACGGTGCTGGGTTGGTTCATAAATACTGCCCTTTAACTAGTGGTCTGGACCAGGTTAACGGTGCTGGGTTGGTTCATAAATACTGCCCTTTAACTAGCGGTCTGGACCAGGTTAACGGTGCTGGGTTGGTTCATAAATACTGCCCTTTAACTAGCGGTCTGGACCAGGTTAACGGTGCTGGGTTGGTTCATAAATACTGCCCTTTAACTAGTGGACCAGGTTAACGGTGCTGGGTTGGTTCATAAATACTGCCCTTTAACTAGTGGACCAGGTTAACGGTGCTGGGTTGGTTCATAAATACTGCCCTTTAACTAGTGGTCTGGACCAGGTTAACGGTGCTGGGTTGGTTCATAAATACTGCCCTTTAACTAGTGGTCTGGACCAGGTTAACGGTGCTGGGTTGGTTCATAAATACTGCCCTTTAACTAGTGGTCTGGACCAGGTTAACGGTGCTGGGTTGGTTCATAAATACTGCCCTTTAACTAGTGGTCTGGACCAGGTTAACGGTGCTGGGTTGGTTCATAAATACTGCCCTTTAACTAGCGGTCTGGACCAGGTTAACAGTGCTGGGTTGGTTCATAAATACTGCCCTTTAACTAGCGGTCTGGACCAGGTTAACAGTGCTGGGTTGGTTCATAAATACTGCCCTTTAACTAGCGGTCTGGACCAGGTTAACAGTGCTGGGTTGGTTCATAAATACTGCCCTTTAACTAGCGGTCTGGACCAGGTTAACAGTGCTGGGTTGGTTCATAAATACTGCCCTTTAACTAGTGGACCAGGTTAACGGTGCTGGGTTGGTTCATAAATACTGCCCTTTAACTAGCGGTCTGGACCAGGTTAACAGTGCTGGGTTGGTTCATAAATACTGCCCTTTAACTAGTGGACCAGGTTAACGGTGCTGGGTTGGTTCATAAATACTGCCCTTTAACTAGTGGACCAGGTTAACGGTGCTGGGTTGGTTCATAAATACTGCCCTTTAACTAGTGGTCTGGACTAGGTTAACAGTGCTGGGTTGGTTCATAAATACTGCCCTTTAACTAGTGGTCTGGACCAGGTTAACGGTGCTGGGTTGGTTCATAAATACTGCCCTTTAACTAGTGGTCTGGACTAGGTTAACGGTGCTGGGTTGGTTCATAAATACTGCCCTTTAACTAGTGGTCTGGACTAGGTTAACGGTGCTGGGTTGGTTCATAAATACTGCCCTTTAACTAGTGGTCTGGACCAGGTTAACGGTGCTGGGTTGGTTCATAAATACTGCCCTTTAACTAGCGGTCTGGACCAGGTTAACGGTGCTGGGTTGGTTCATAAATACTGCCCTTTAACTAGTGGTCTGGACCAGGTTAACGGTGCTGGGTTGGTTCATAAATACTGCCCTTTAACTAGTGGACCAGGTTAACGGTGCTGGGTTGGTTCATAAATACTGCCCTTTAACTAGTGGACCAGGTTAACGGTGCTGGGTTGGTTCATAAATACTGCCCTTTAACTAGTGGACCAGGTTAACGGTGCTGGGTTGGTTCATAAATACTGCCCTTTAACTAGTGGACCAGGTTAACGGTGCTGGGTTGGTTCATAAATACTGCCCTTTAACTAGTGGTCTGGACCAGGTTAACGGTGCTGGGTTGGTTCATAAATACTGCCCTTTAACTAGTGGTCTGGACCAGGTTAACGGTGCTGGGTTGGTTCATAAATACTGCCCTTTAACTAGCGGTCTGGACCAGGTTAACGGTGCTGGGTTGGTTCATAAATACTGCCCTTTAACTAGTGGACCAGGTTAACGGTGCTGGGTTGGTTCATAAATACTGCCCTTTAACTAGTGGTCTGGACCAGGTTAACGGTGCTGGGTTGGTTCATAAATACTGCCCTTTAACTAGCGGTCTGGACCAGGTTAACGGTGCTGGGTTGATTCATAAATACTGCCCTTTAACTAGTGGTCTGGACCAGGTTAACGGTGCTGGGTTGGTTCATAAATACTGCCCTTTAACTAGTGGACCAGGTTAACGGTGCTGGGTTGGTTCATAAATACTGCCCTTTAACTAGTGGTCTGGACCAGGTTAACGGTGCTGGGTTGGTTCATAAATACTGCCCTTTAACTAGTGGTCTGGACTAGGTTAACGGTGCTGGGTTGGTTCATAAATACTGCCCTTTAACTAGTGGACCAGGTTAACGGTGCTGGGTTGGTTCATAAATACTGCCCTTTAACTAGTGGTCTGGACCAGGTTAACGGTGCTGGGTTGGTTCATAAATACTGCCCTTTAACTAGCGGTCTGGACCAGGTTAACGGTGCTGGGTTGGTTCATAAATACTGCCCTTTAACTAGTGGTCTGGACCAGGTTAACGGTGCTGGGTTGGTTCATAAATACTGCCCTTTAACTAGTGGTCTGGACCAGGTTAACGGTGCTGGGTTGGTTCATAAATACTGCCCTTTAACTAGCGGTCTGGACCAGGTTAACGGTGCTGGGTTGGTTCATAAATACTGCCCTTTAACTAGCGGACCAGGTTAACGGTGCTGGGTTGGTTCATAAATACTGCCCTTTAACTAGCGGACCAGGTTAACGGTGCTGGGTTGGTTCATAAATACTGCCCTTTAACTAGTGGACCAGGTTAACGGTGCTGGGTTGGTTCATAAATACTGCCCTTTAACTAGCGGTCTGGACCAGGTTAACGGTGCTGGGTTGGTTCATAAATACTGCCCTTTAACTAGTGGTCTGGACCAGGTTAACGGTGCTGGGTTGGTTCATAAATACTGCCCTTTAACTAGCGGTCTGGACCAGGTTAACGGTGCTGGGTTGGTTCATAAATACTGCCCTTTAACTAGCGGTCTGGACCAGGTTAACGGTGCTGGGTTGGTTCATAAATACTGCCCTTTAACTAGTGGTCTGGACCAGGTTAACGGTGCTGGGTTGGTTCATAAATACTGCCCTTTAACTAGTGGTCTGGACAAGGTTAACGGTGCTGGGTTGGTTCATAAATACTGCCCTTTAACTAGTGGACCAGGTTAACGGCGCTGGGTTGGTTCATTTCTGTTGTTCATTTGACGAATGTGAGAGTAACTCGCAGCATCGGAACAGAGGAATCGATGGCTGTTGTTGAACTCCCGAGGACAGACGTTCACAATAGTTCTGCTGCCTTCTTACATGGGCGGACACTGATTAGTCGAGGAAATCAACCTGAAGAGTAATATAATCTAGTGCAACATGTACTGCACATGATACAATACAAGCTGCCGATTCCTGCCTGTCATTATACAAGCTGCCGATTCCTGCCTGTCATTATACAAGCTGCCGATTCCTGCCTGTCATTATACAAGCTGCCGATTCCTGCCTGTCATTATACAAGCTGCCGATTCCTGCCTGTCATTATACAAGCTGCCGATTCCTGCCTGTCATTATACAAGCTGCCGATTCCTGCCTGTCATTATACAAGCTGCCGATTCCTGCCTGTCATTATGTCACACCCTGACCTTAGTATTCTTTGTTTTCTTTATTGTTTTGGTTAGGTCAGGGTGTGACATGGGTGATGTATGTGTTTTTGTACTGTCTAGGGGTTTATGTAGGTTTATGGGGTTGTTTACCATCTAGGCGTTTATGTATGTCTATGGTTGCCTAGATTGGTTCTCAATTAGAGGCAGCTGTTTATCGTTGTCTCTGATTGGGAACCATATTTAGGCAGCCATCTTCTTTGGGTATTTTCGTGGGTTATTGTCTATGTCTAGTTGCCTGTGTCGGCACTAATATTATATAGCTTCACGTTCGGTTTGTTGCTTTTGTATAGTTTGTTTAGTGTTCTTCGTCTTCATTAAAAGTATGTCTTCGTCTTCATCTGCGCCTTGGTCTCCTCCATTCGACGAACGTGACACATTATACAATACAATCTGTTGATTCCTGCCTGTCATTATACAATCTGTTGAATCCTGCCTGTCATTATACAATCTGTTGATTCCTGCCTGTCATTATACAATCTGTTGATTCCTGCCTGTCATTATACAATCTGTTGATTCCTGCCTGTCATTATACAATACAATCTGTTGATTCCTGCCTGTCATTATACAATACAATCTGTTGATTCCTGCCTGTCATTATACAAGCTGTTAATTCCTGCCTGTCATTATACAATCTGTTGATTCCTGCCTGTCATTATACAATACAATCTGTTGATTCATGCCTGTCATTATACAATCTGTTGAATCCTGCCTGTCATTATACAATCTGTTGATTCATGCCTGTCATTATACAATCTGCTGATTCCTGCCTGTCATTATACAATCTGTTGATTCATGCCTGTCATTATACAATCTGTTGAATCCTGCCTGTCATTATACAATCTGTTGATTCCTGCCTGTCATTATACAATCTGTTGATTCATGCCTGTCATTATACAATACAATCTGTTGAATCCTGCCTGTCATTATACAATCTGTTGATTCCTGCCTGTCATTATACAATCTGTTGATTCATGCCTGTCATTATACAATACAATCTGTTGAATCCTGCCTGTCATTATACAATCTGTTGATTCCTGCCTGTCATTATACAATCTGTTGAATCCTGCCTGTCATTATACAATCTGTTGATTCCTGCCTGTCATTATACAAACTGTTGATTCCTGCCTGTCATTATACAATCTGCTGATTCCTGCCTGTCATTATACAAACTGTTGATTCCTGCCTGTCATTATACAATACAATCTGTTGAATCCTGCCTGTCATTATACAAACTGTTGATTCCTGCCTGTCATTATACAATCTGCTGATTCCTGCCTGTCATTATACAATCTGTTGATTCATGCCTGTCATTATACAATCTGTTGATTCCTGCCTGTCATTATACAATCTGCTGAATCCTGCCTGTCATTATACAATCTGTTGAATCCTGCCTGTCATTATACAATACAATCTGTTGAATCCTGCCTGTCATTATACAATCTGTTGATTCCTGCCTGTCATTATACAAACTGTTGATTCCTGCCTGTCATTATACAATCTGTTGAATCCTGCCTGTCATTATACAATCTGTTGATTCCTGCCTGTCATTATACAATCTGCTGAATCCTGCCTGTCATTATACAATCTGTTGAATCCTGCCTGTCATTATACAATCTGTTGATTCCTGCCTGTCATTATACAATCTGCTGAATCCTGCCTGTCATTATACAATCTGTTGAATCCTGCCTGTCATTATACAATACAATCTGTTGATTCCTGCCTGTCATTATACAATCTGTTGAATCCTGCCTGTCATTATACAATCTGTTGAATCCTGCCTGTCATTATACAATCTGCTGAATCCTGCCTGTCATTATACAATACAATCTGTTGAATCCTGCCTGTCATTATACAATCTGTTGAATCCTGCCTGTCATTATACAATCTGTTGATTCATGCCTGTCATTATACAATACAATCTGTTGAATCCTGCCTGTCATTATACAATCTGTTGATTCCTGCCTGTCATTATACAATCTGCTGATTCATGCCTGTCATTATACAATCTGTTGAATCCTGCCTGTCATTATACAAACTGTTGATTCCTGCCTGTCATTATACAAACTGTTGATTCCTGCCTGTCATTATACAATCTGTTGATTCCTGCCTGTCATTATACAAACTGTTGATTCCTGCCTGTCATTATACAAACTGTTGATTCCTGCCTGTCATTATACAAACTGTTGATTCCTGCCTGTCATTATACAATCTGTTGAATCCTGCCTGTCATTATACAATCTGTTGAATCCTGCCTGTCATTATACAATCTGTTGAATCCTGCCTGTCATTATACAATCTGTTGAATCCTGCCTGTCATTATACAATCTGTTGAATCCTGCCTGTCATTATACAATTCAAACTGCTGACTCATTCGTGAATGCCATAATGTAGCTATTAAAAACTTCTCCCTTTTTAGCTGAAATCGTATCTTTTTCAAAGCCATTTTAGCTGTGGCACTTTGCTGTTTGGTCTGAACAGATTCACAAATCATGGGAAATTGTTGTGCCACGACGTGTTGCTAGGCAGGCCCCGGCTAAAGCCGGTGTGATTCACTTGCTAACAAGCGTTTGTGCTGTGAAGCTAACTAACTGCTTTCACTCTGACGCACCAAACTTCCTTCTAGATTCATGATAGTGTTGCTACACAAAGTGAGGAAACGTCAAAATGAGATGTAGTTTTATTGGGACTTGCAGCTGTTGGTGAGTATTGAATCTGCTTCTGAAGTGGCTGACTTCAGATGACATTCCTCATTATCTGCCTCTGTGGGTTAGAATGGATTGATCCATCAGAACACCCTCACGTGGGTTAGAATGGATTGATCCATCAGAACACCCTCCTGTGGGTTAGAATGGATTGATCCATCAGAACACCCTCCTGTGGGTTAGAATGGATTGATCCATCAGAACACCCTCTTGTGGGTTAGAATGGATTGATCCGTCAGAACACCCTCCTATGTAGTCCCCCCCCCCCCCCCCCCCCCCCGCACCTCTCTGATTCAGAGGGGTTGGGTTAAAATAGAGAAGACACATCTCAGTTGAAGGCATTCTGTTGTTCAACTGACTAGGTATCCTCCTTTCCATTTTATCTCTACCAGGCAGGGCTGTACTGAAGAAAGGCTTGTGTCATCGGTCCAAATGTATCACAGCACATTATGCTGGACTGGTTTGTCTGGTCTACAGGTGGTTCAGGTCCATATGTATCACAGAACACTGTGCTGGACTGGTTTGTCTGGTCTACAGGTGGTTCAGGTCCATATCTGCTGCAGAACGTCTCATCCAGGGTTTCTGAACCACGAACTACAGCTTAGGGAGGATAGACTGGTTTTGTGATGGTGAGCTTTGTGGATCTGATCTGTGACACGTCGTAAACTTCTCTCTCTCTCTGTCAGTAGATTCAAACCTATGTATTTGTGTCTGCATTAGGGAATGTCCATCTATCTTCCATAAAATAAACTGCAGACAGATGTACCCTACTGTTCACTCCTACATCACAGCACTGCTGAGAAAGAGAGAGAACGATAACGAGAGAGAGAGAGAGAGAGACAGAACGAGAGAGAGAGAGACAGAACGAGAGAGAGAGAGAGACAGCGAGAGAAAGAGAGAGAGATCGTGATTAAGAGAGAATCAGTCAGAGAGAGAGAGACAGCGAGAGAGAGAGACAGAGAACGAGAGAGACAGAGAACGAGAGAGAGACAGCGAGAGAGAGAGAGACAGTGAGAGAGAGAGAGAGAGAGACAGCGAGAGAGAGACAGCGAGAGAGAGAGAGACAGCGAGAGAGACAGCGGGAGAGAGAGAGACAGCGAGAGAAAGAGAGAGAGAGATCGTTATTAAGAGAATCAGTCAGAGAGAGAGAGAGCAAAAGAGAGAGAGAGGAGAAATCGTGACACAGAGCGAGAGAGAGTTTATTGTGAAAGCTGGTCCCAGCACCAACCACTGTGTGATAGGTGGAAGCAGAAGTGGGGGTGAATTGAGGCACTTATCTCAGTGGGAGGAGAGACAGCAGGAAAACCCAATATTGATGGGACTGTTTTCTCCTTCCTCACACATCAGAAAAAAACACACAGCTGGAGTCCTGAGGGGGAGGACACGATAAACAAGAGGATTGGAGATGTTGTTTTAGTTTGAGCTAATATTTCCTCCGTCCCTGCCATTATACAGAAAACAGAGATGGTGATGTACAGGACATTACACTAACCTCTCTAAAAACAGAGATGGTGATGTACAGGACATTACACTAACCTCTCTAAAAACAGAGATGGTGATGTACAGGACATTACACTAACCTCTCTAAAAACAGCAGGGTCCACATAAAGCTTCCTGAAGGGTCATTCTTGTAATTTCAAATGAGACGATATAATAACAATGTATTAATTTTGGAGAGTCAAAACTCCAATGCCTCTCTACTGTCTTCTGACTGGCTGAGCCCCAGCTCTCCTGTTGGCCAATCCCCAGTCCATAAACATTGCTGAGGGACTTAACTTTGGATCTCTATTGGTTGACAGACAGACTGGCTAAACACCAATAAACCTCCTGCCTCACTTTCAACACCCAGATCATCCCTCTCAGTTCAACACCCCCCAAAATAACACCCAGATCATCCCTCTCAGTTCAACACCCCCCAAAATAACACCCAGATCATCCCTCTCAGTTCAACACCCCCCAAAATAACACCCAGATCATCCCTCTCAGTTCAACACCCCCCAAAATAACACCCAGATCATCCCTCTCAGTTCAACACCCCCCAAAATAACACCCAGATCATCCCTCTCAGTTCAACACCCCCAAAATAGCACCGGTATCATCCCTCTCAGTTCAACACCCCCAAAATAACACCGGTATCATCCCTCTCAGTTCAACACCCCCAAAATAACACCGGTATCATCCCTCTCAGTTCAAGACCCCCAAAATAACACCCAGATCATCCCTCTCAGTTCAACACCCCCAAAATAACACCGGTATCATCCCTCTCAGTTCAACACCCCCAAAATAACACCCAGATCATCCCTCTCAGTTCAACACCCCCAAAATAACACCGGTATCATCCCTCTCAGTTCAACACCCCCAAAATAACACCGGTATCATCCCTCTCAGTTCAACACCCCCAAAATAACACCGGTATCATCCCTCTCAGTTCAACACCCCCAAAATAACACCGGTATCATCCCTCTCAGTTCAACACCCCCAAAATAACACCGGTATCATCCCTCTCAGTTCAACACCCCCAAAATAACACCGGTATCATCCCTCTCAGTTCAACACCCCCAAAATAACACCGGTATCATCCCTCTCAGTTCAACACCCCCAAAATAACACCGGTATCATCCCTAACTATATATCCCTCTCAGTTATACTGTTATATAAATATTCCAGCTCCAGGAACCAGCATTTAGACAATAAGAGGATCCTGACCTGCCACTCTGCTGCCCAGACACCAGGGCTGTGTGTCTCCATCCACTAACATGGAGACAGGTTATAACTACAGGCTGTGTGTCTCCATCCACTAACATGGAGACAGGTTATAACTACAGGCTGTGTGTCTCCATCCACTAACATGGAGACAGGTTATAACTACAGGCTGTGTGTCTCCATTCACTAACATGGAGACAGGTTATAACTACAGGCTGTGTGTCTCCATTCACTAACATGGAGACAGGTTATAACTACAGGCTGTGTGTCTCCATCCACTAACATGGAGACAGGTTATAACTACAGGCTGTGTCTCCATCCACTAACATGGAGGCAGGTTATAACTACAGGCTGTGTGTCTCCATCCACTAATATGGAGACAGGTTATAACTACAGGCTGTGTGTCTCCATCCACTAACATGGAGACAGGTTATAACTACAGGCTGTCTGTCTCCATCCACTAACATGGAGACAGGTTATAACTACAGGCTGTCTGTCTCCATCCACTAACATGGAGACAGGTTATAACTACAGGCTGTGTGTCTCCATCCACTAACATGGAGACAGGTTATAACTACAGGCTGTGTGTCTCCATCCACTAACATGGAGACAGGTTATAACTACAGGCTGTATGTCTCCATCCACTAATATGGAGACAGGTTATAACTACAGGCTGTGTGTCTCCATCCACTAACATGGAGACAGGTTATAACTACAGGCTGTGTGTCTCCATCCACTAACATGGAGACAGGTTATAACTACAGGCTGTCTGTCTCCATCCACTAACATGGAGACAGGTTATAACTACAGGCTGTGTGTCTCCATCCACTAACATGGAGACAGGTTATAACTACAGGCTGTGTCGTACCACATGGGCGCAGTGGGCTTTGTTTGAATCCAGGTCTATGTTCCAGACAGAAGCCTCGTTTCCATGGCACCTAGCATGGGCGTTCTGTTATCATTATTGCAGTGATAAACATGAAAAGATTTGACATTTTAGTGTTGTGACTCTGACAATATTATCTGCCAGGCTTAGGCTGTTGTGCCTCAGTAAAACACACAGAAATACACATTTTTCTGATCTGAAAATGACAAAGTATTCGTCTGGTTTATTCTTCCTTGTAGATGTTGTTGGAGGTTTGGTGAGTATTCATGGGGAGGGCAGAGCCACTAGGTTTTTCAGGTGATTCAAATTCATTCATGTATTCAGACTCCTCAGCCCTTATTGAGCTCTTCACTATTCATCTTTACACACCCCTGCTGGCTCATAGAACCCCCCCGTCCCCCCCCGGGAGCCTGCTGGCTCATAGAACCCCCCCCCCCCTGGGGGCCTGCTGGTTCATAGAAACCCCCCCCCCCCGGGGGCCTGCTGGCTCATAGAACCCCCCCCCTGGGGGCCTGCTGGCTCATAGAACCCCCCCCCCCCCCTGCTGCACACACACACAGTCTTGTACAGCGAACACACACACATCTACACATCCTCACAGCACCCTGTGAAGTGGAAGAGAGAAGTAGAGGAGGAGTGATGGATTGAGTTAGAAAGGAGATAATGGACTCCTGGGGAAACTAATCTGTTTCTGGGGATGGAAGGGAGAGACTGAATTCACTGACCCATTCACTCCCTCTCCCTTCTACCCCTCCTCCCCCTCTCCACCCCTCCTCTACCTCCTCCTTTCTCCCTCCTGCCACCTCATCTCTCTTCCCTCCTCTCTCCTCCTCCTCCTCCCCTCCTCTCTCCCTTCTCTCCCTCTCCCTTCTACCCCTCCTCCTCCACCCCTCCTCTACCACCTCCTCTCTCCCTCCTGCCACCTAATCTCTCTTCCCCTCCTCTCTCCTCCTCCTCTACCCCTCCTCTACCCCCCTCTCCTCTCTCCTCCCCTCCTCGCTCCCTCCTGCCACCTCATCTCTCTTCCCCTCCTCTCTCCTCTTCCTCTACCCCTCCTCCTCCTTCTCCCCTCTTCCCCCTCCTCCTCTCCCTCTCTACCCCTCCTCCTTTCCGCCCCCTCTCTACACCTCCTTCTCCCCCTCTCTACCCCTCCTCCTCCTTCTCCCCCCTCCTCTTCTTCTCTACCCCTCCTCCTTTCCACCACCTCTCTACCCCTCCTCCTCCACTCCCTTCCTCCTCTCTACCTTTCCTCCTATCCCTTCCTCCTCTCTACCCCTCCTCCTCTTCCCTCCTTCTCCCCTCCTCCTCTCTACCCCTCCCCCTCTCTACCCCTCTTCCTCTCCCCTCTTCCTCTCTACCTCTCCTTCTCCCCTCCTCCTCTCTACTCTCTCTACCACTTCACCTTCTTTATGTTGTTCACCGTCATCCTTCTGAGAACCAGCAGTTCATTGTTGTCCTGTCTAGTGGTCATCAGTTCATCAGGTCTGTATCTCTGAGGCCATACAGGCCACTGTATTAAGTCCTGTTGTGCCTTTGAGAGGCCATTCTGGGATGTTCAATGATTTCATGGGGGTGTGGCTTTGACAACTTCATCTTCCTGGTTCTTAAAAAAAAAAAGTTTTTATTAATGATAATAATTTCTGTGAGTTTGATATTCAAATGGTTTCTAGGGTGCTAGGTGTCTGTAATGAGAATCTCAGGGTTCTAGGTGTCTGTAATGAGAATCTCAGGGTTCTAGGTGTCTGTAATGAGAATCTCAGGGTTCTAGGTGTCTGTAATGAGAATCTCAGGGTGCTAGGTGTCTGTAATGGGAATCCCACAACATGATGGAGGAACTATATTTAAAGAGAGAGGGAGACAGGGTACATGGTACCACTACATGATGGAGGAACTATATTTAAAGAGAGAGGGAGACAGGGTACATGGTACCACTACATGATGGAGGAACTATATTTAAAGAGAGAGGGAGACAGGGTACATGGTACCACTACATGATGGAGGAACTATATTTAAAGAGAGAGGGAGACAGGGTACATGGTACATGATGGAGGAACTATATTTAAAGAGAGAGGGAGACAGGGTACATGGTACCACTACATGATGGAGGAACTATATTTAAAGAGAGAGGGAGACAGGGTACATGGTACCACTACATGATGGAGGAACTATATTTAAAGAGAGTGGGAGACAGGGTACATGGTACCACTACATGATGGAGGAACTATATTTAAAGAGAGAGGGAGACAGGGTACATGATACATGATGGAGGAACTATATTTAAAGAGAGAGGGAGACAGGGTACATGGTACCACTACATGATGGAGGAACTATATTTAAAGAGAGAGGGAGACAGGGTACATGGTACCACTACATGATGGAGGAACTATATTTAAAGAGAGAGGGAGACAGGGTACATGGTACCACTACATGATGGAGGAACTATATTTAAAGAGAGAGGGAGACAGGGTACATGGTACATGATACATGATGTAGGAACTATATTTAAAGAGAGAGGGAGACAGGGTACATGATACATGATGGAGGAACTATATTTAAAGAGAGAGGGAGACAGGGTACATGGTACCACTACATGATGGAGGAACTATATTTAAAGAGAGAGGGAGACAGGGTACATGGTACCACTACATGATGGAGGAACTATATTTAAAGAGAGAGGGAGACAGGGTACATGGTACCACTACATGATGGAGGAACTATATTTAAAGAGAGAGGGAGACAGGGTACATGGTACCACTACATGATGGAGGAACTATATTTAAAGAGAGAGGGAGACAGGGTACATGGTACATGATGGAGGAACTATATTTAAAGAGAGAGGGAGACAGGGTACATGGTACCACTACATGATGGAGGAACTATATTTAAAGAGAGAGGGAGACAGGGTACATGGTACCACTACATGATGGAGGAACTATATTTAAAGAGAGTGGGAGACAGGGTACATGGTACCACTACATGATGGAGGAACTATATTTAAAGAGAGAGGGAGACAGGGTACATGATACATGATGGAGGAACTATATTTAAAGAGAGAGGGAGACAGGGTACATGGTACCACTACATGATGGAGGAACTATATTTAAAGAGAGAGGGAGACAGGGTACATGGTACCACTACATGATGGAGGAACTATATTTAAAGAGAGAGGGAGACAGGGTACATGGTACCACTACATGATGGAGGAACTATATTTAAAGAGAGAGGGAGACAGGGTACATGGTACATGATACATGATGTAGGAACTATATTTAAAGAGAGAGGGAGACAGGGTACATGATACATGATGGAGGAACTATATTTAAAGAGAGAGGGAGACAGGGTACATGGTACCACTACATGATGGAGGAACTATATTTAAAGAGAGAGGGAGACAGGGTACATGGTACCACTACATGATGGAGGAACTATATTTAAAGAGAGAGGGAGACAGGGTACATGGTACCACTACATGATGGAGGAACTATATTTAAAGAGAGAGGGAGACAGGGTACATGGTACCACTACATGATGGAGGAACTATATTTAAAGAGAGAGGGAGACAGGGTACATGGTACCACTACATGATGGAGGAACTATATTTAAAGAGAGAGGGAGACAGGGTACATGGTACCACTACATGATGGAGGAACTATATTTAAAGAGAGAGGGAGACAGGGTACATGGTACCACTACATGATGGAGGAACTATATTTAAAGAGAGAGGGAGACAGGGTACATGGTACCACTACATGATGGAGGAACTATATTTAAAGAGAGAGGGAGACAGGGTACATGGTACCACTACATGATGGAGGAACTATATTTAAAGAGAGAGGGAGACAGGGTACATGGTACCACTACATGATGGAGGAACTATATTTAAAGAGAGAGGGAGACAGGGTACATGGTACCACTACATGATGGAGGAACTATATTTAAAGAGAGAGGGAGACAGGGTACATGGTACATGATACATGATGTAGGAACTATATTTAAAGAGAGAGGGAGACAGGGTACATGGTACATGATGGAGGAACTATATTTAAAGAGAGAGGGAGACAGGGTACATGGTACCACTACATGATGGAGGAACTATATTTAAAGAGAGAGGGAGACAGGGTACATGGTACATGATACATGATGGAGGAACTATATTTAAAGAGAGAGGGAGACAGGGTACATGGTACATGATACATGATGGAGGAACTATATTTAAAGAGAGAGGGAGACAGGGTACATGGTACCACTACATGATGGAGGAACTATATTTAAAGAGAGAGGGAGACAGGGTACATGGTACCACTACATGATGGAGGAACTATATTTAAAGAGAGAGGGAGACAGGGTACATGATACATGATGGAGGAACTATATTTAAAGAGAGAGGGAGACAGGGTACATGGTACCACTACATGATGGAGGAACTATATTTAAAGAGAGAGGGAGACAGGGTACATGGTACCACTACATGATGGAGGAACTATATTTAAAGAGAGAGGGAGACAGGGTACATGGTACCACTACATGATGGAGGAACTATATTTAAAGAGAGAGGGAGACAGGGTACATGGTACCGCCACATGATGGAGGAACTATATTTAAAGAGAGAGGGAGACAGGGTACATGGTACATGATGGAGGAACTATATTTAAAGAGAGAGGGAGACAGGGTACATGGTACCACTACATGATGGAGGAACTATATTTAAAGAGAGAGGGAGACAGGGTACATGGTACCACTACATGATGGAGGAACTATATTTAAAGAGAGTGGGAGACAGGGTACATGGTACCACTACATGATGGAGGAACTATATTTAAAGAGAGAGGGAGACAGGGTACATGGTACATGATGGAGGAACTATATTTAAAGAGAGAGGGAGACAGGGTACATGGTACCACTACATGATGGAGGAACTATATTTAAAGAGAGAGGGAGACAGGGTACATGGTACCACTACATGATGGAGGAACTATATTTAAAGAGAGAGGGAGACAGGGTACATGGTACATGATACATGATGAAGGCCGGCATCCCGGAGTCGCCTCTTCACTGTTGACGTTGAGACTGGTGTTTTGTGGGTACTATTTAATGAAGCTGCCAGTTGACGACTTGTGAGGCATCTGTTTCTCAAACTAGACACTAATGTACTTGTCCTCTGGCTCAGTTGTGCACCGGGGCCTCCCACTCCTCTTTCTATTCTGGTTAGAGCCAGTTTGCGCTGTTCTGTAAAGAGAGAAGTACACAGCGTTGTAGGAGATCTTCAGTTTCTTGGCAATTTATCGCATGAAATAGCTTTCATTTCTCAGAACAAGAATAGACTGATGAGTTTCAGAATAAAGTTATTTGTTTCTGGCCATTTTGAGCCTGTAATCGAATCCACAAATGCTGATGCTCCAGATACTCAACTCGTCTAAAGAAGGACAGTTTTATTGATTATTTTTTATCAGAACAGCAGATTTCAGCTGTGCTAACATAATTGCAAAAGGGTTTTCTAATGATCAACTTGGATTAGCTAACACAACGTGCCATTGGAACACAGGAGTGATGGTTGCTAATAATGGGCCTCTATACGCCTATGTCGATATTCCATTAAAAATCAGCTGTTTCCAGCTACAATAGTCATTTACAACATTTACAACATGTCTACACTGTATTTCTGATCAATTTGATATTATTTTAATGGACACATTTGTTTTTGCTTTTCTTTCAAAAACAAGGACATTTCTTTGAACGGTAGTATATATTATCAATGAAATACAATAATAAAAATGTTCACTTTTTCACATGATACAAAACATTTCAAGAGGAGGGGAGTATTTCAGGGCAGAGACAGTAGCCTTGTGGAATTCCTCAGTATTGGGTTGTTAGTGAAACTGTCGGGTATAGTCAGGTAGATACAGTGGGGAGAACAAGGATTTGATACACTGCCGATTTTGCAGGTTTTCCTACTTACAAAGCATGTAGAGGTCTGTAATTTATCACAGTGTCTTTTATACAGGTAACGAGTTCAAACAGGTGCAGTTAATACAGGTAATGAGTGGAGAACAGGAGGGATTCTTAAAGAAAAACTAACAGGTCTGTGAGAGCCGGAATTCATACTGGTTGGTAGTTGATCAAATACTTATGTCATGCAATAAAATGCAAATTAATTACTTTAAAATCATACAATGTGATTTTCAGGATTTTTGTTTTAGATTCCATCTCTCACAGTTGAAGTGTACCTATGATAAAAATTACAGACCTCTACATGCTTTGTAAGTAGGAAAACCTGCAAAATCGGCAGTGTATCAAATACTTGTTCTCCCTACTGGAAATATATATATGATTGTCTCCATACTAGAAACACAGTGTTATAATGTGTACTTCTTTATCCTCACAGGCCAGTGGGTTTCTGTTTCCATTGATATCCTCTTCCTGTCTGACATCATCCCCTGTCTCCTTCTAGAACTCAGACACAGTTCAAGTTCTAGAACGTCTAGAGGTTCTGTTTACCCTCTCTCACTTCAGACGGTTCCTCTTCATTTCCTTTCCTCAGATAACAGGGAAATGAAAGTGTTGGAGGGGTCACAGCAGAGGGCTGATGGTGTCACAGCTAGGTACATGTCGTGTCGTCAGTAGTGAAGTCAACACCAAGGCCAGTAGTAGTGTGGCTGCTTGTGATCGGAGGGCCTGTGAGCTGGATCTGTCCCCCGTTTCAGAGTCCTCTCCCTGGGGGTGATGACGGTGGTCACTCCCTGGAGCCACTGAGAGAGAGAAGAGACAAAGAGAAGACTACAGTCAGAACAACATAGGCATATTTTTCCTGGCTGTAAACTCAAGACTGTTGGTTTAGGGTGACTAAGACAGGCACAGAGACAATAGATAGAAAGACTTTAGTAGTTCAACTGTTGCTCAGCATTGCTGCAACTGCTCAACCCTAATACTGTAACCCACGGTTACCATCAGCCCTAATACTGTAACCCACGGTTACCATCAGCCCTAATACTGTAACCCACGGTTACCATCAGCCCTAATACTGTAACCCACTGTTACCATCAGCCCTAATACTATAACCCTCTGTTACCATCAGCCCTAATACTGTAACTCACGGTTACCATCAGCCCTAATACTGTAACCCACTGTTACATCAACCCTAATACTGTAACCCATGGTTACCATCAGCCCTAAAACTGTAACCCACTGTCACCATCAGCCCTAATACTGTAACCCACGGTCACCATCAGCCCTAATACTGTAACCCACTGTTACCATGAGCCCTAATACTGTAACCCACGGTTACCATCAGCCCTAATACTGTAACCCACGGTTACCATGAGCCAAAATACTGTAACCCATGGTTACCATCAGCCCTAATACTATAACCCACTGTCACCATCAGCCCTAATACTGTAACCCACGGAAAACATCAGCCATGCTACTGTAACCCACTGTCACCATCAGCCGTAATACTATAACCCTCTGTTACCATCAGCCCTAATACTGTAACCCTCTGTTACCATCAGCCCTAATACTGTAACCCATGGTTACCATCAGCCCTAATACTGTAACCCACGGTTACCATCAGCCCTAATACTGTAACCCTCTGTTACCATCAGCCCTAATACTGTAACCCACTGTCACCATCAGCCCTAATACTGTAACCCACGGTTACCATCAGCCCTAATACTATAACCCACTGTCACCATCAGCCCTAATACTGTAACCCACGGTTACCATCAGTCTCTACACCATTCTATATAACTACTGTCTATACTGTCTAAACACACCATCCTATATTACCACTGTCTATACTGTTTTTACACACCATCCCAAATAACTACTGTCTATACACACCATCCTATAAACTACTGTCTATACACACCATCCTATATAACTACTGTCTATACACACCATCCTTTATAACTACTGTCTATACACACCATCCTATATAACTACTGTCTATACACACCATCCCAAATAACTACTGTCTATACACACCATCCTATATAACTACTGTCTATACACACCATCCTATATAACTACTGTCTATACACACCATCCTTTATAACTACTGTCTATACACATCATCCTATATAACTACTGTCTATACACACCACCCTATATAACTACTGTCTATACACACCATCCTATATAACTACTGTCTATACACACCATCCTATATAACTACTGTCTATACACACCATCCTATATAACTACTGTCTATACTGTCTATACACACCATCCTATATAACTACTGTCTATACACACCATCCTATATAACTACTGTCTATACACACCATCCTATATAACTACTGTCTATACTGTCTATACACACCATCCTATATAACTACTGTCTATACACACCACCCTATATAACTACTGTCTATACACACCATCCTATATAACTACTGTCTATACACACCATCCTATATAACTACTGTCTATACACACCATCCTATATAACTACTGTCTATACTGTCTATACACACCATGCTATATAACTACTGTCTATACACACCATCCTATATAACTACTGTCTATACACACCATCCTATATAACTACTGTCTATACTGTCTATACACACCATCCTATATAACTACTGTCTATACACACCATCCTATATAACTACTGTCTATACACACCATCCTATATAACTGTCATGTTGTCTTGTCTCTGTCCTTTCCCTTCACCCTGTCTCCCTCTGCTGGTCGTGTTAGGTTACCTTTTCTCCCCCGCTTTCCCCCAGCTGTCCCTTGTCTCCTCTAACTACCCATTCACCCCGTTCCCCACCTGTTCCCTTTTTCCCTCTGATTAGGTCCCTATATCTCTCTCTGTTTCTGCTCCTGTCCTTGTCGGATTCTTGTTTGTTTGTGTCATTCATGCCTGAACCAGACTGCCGTCATGTTTGCTGTAACCTTGTCCTGTCCTGTCGGAATCTGCCGGTCCATCTGAGCCTACCTATGTTTGGTAATTAAAGAAGCTCTGTTTAAGTTGATTCGCTTTTGGGTCCTCATTCACGCACCGTAACAGAAGAATCCGACCAAGAATGGACCCAGCGACTTCGGATCCTCTCCACTCAGCCGTCGAGATCCAGGGAGCGATGCTAGGCAGACACAAGCAGGAATTGTCTGCAGCTCGACATGCCGTTGAGACCCTGGCCACCCAAGTCTCCAACCTCACAGAACAGGTTCACCATCTCCGCCTCGATCCACCGGCCACTTCCAGGGCTTTCGAATCTCCGGAGCCCAGAATCAATAACCCGCCGTGTTACTCTGGGGAGCCCACTGAATGCCGCTCGTTCCTCACCCAGTGTGATATTGTGTTTTCTCTCCAGCCCAACACTTACTCCAGGAGCGCTGCTCGTGTCGCCTACGTCATATCTCTCCTTATTGGACGGGCTCGTGAGTGGGGCACGGCAATCTGGGAGGCAAGGGCTGAGTGTACTAACCAGTATCAAGACTTTAAGGAGGAGATGATACGGGTTTTTGATCGATCTGTTTTTGGGGAGGAGGCTTCCAGGGCCCTGTCTTCCCTATGTCAAGGCAATCGATCCATAACAGACTACTCTATTGAGTTTCGCACTCTTGCTGTCTCCAGTGGCTGGAACGAGCCGGCCTTGCTCGCTCGTCTTCTGGAGGGTTTCCGCGCAGAGGTAAAGGATGAGATTCTCTCCCGGGAGGTTCCTTCCAGCGTGGATTCCTTGATTGAACTCGCTATTCGCATTGAGCGACGGGTTGATCTTCGTCACCGAGCTCGTGGAAAGGAGCTCGCGCTCTCCGTCGCCTCCCTCTCCGCATCACTACCATCTTCCTCTGCCGGCTCGGGTGCTGAGCCCATGCAGCTGGGAGGTATCCGCATCTCGACTAAGGAGAGGGAACGGAGAATCACCAACCGCCTCTGTCTCTATTGCGGTTCCGCTGGTCATTTTGTCACTTCATGTCCAGTAAAAGGCCAGAGCTCGTCAGTAAGCGGAGGGCTACTGGTGAGCGCTACTACTCCTGTCTCTCCTTCAAGATCCTGCACTACCTTGTCGGTCCATCTACGCTGGACCGGTTCGTCAGCTTCCTGCAGTGCCTTAATAGACTCTGGGGCGGAGGGCTGTTTTATGGACGAGACCTGGGCTCGGGAACATGACATTCCTCTCAGACAGTTAAAGGAGCCCACGGCCTTGTTCGCCCTGGATGGTAGTCCTCTCCCCAGGATTCAGCGTGAGACGCTACCTTTAACCCTCACTGTTTCTGGTAATCATAGTGAAACCATTTCTTTTTTAATTTTTCGTTCACCTTTTACACCTGTTGTTTTGGGCCATCCCTGGCTAGTTTGTCATAATCCTTCCATTAATTGGTCTAGTAATTCTATCCTCTCCTGGAACGTCTCTTGTCATGTGAAATGTTTAATGTCTGCTATCCCTCCTGTTTCCTCTGTCTCTTCTTCACAGGAGGAGCCTGGTGATTTGACAGGGGTGCCGGAGGAATATCACGATCTGCGCACGGTGTTCAGTCGGTCCAGGGCCACCTCTCTTCCTCCACACCGGTCGTATGATTGTAGTATTGATCTCCTTCCGGGAACCACCCCCCCCCGGGGTAGACTATACTCTCTGTCGGCTCCCGAACGTAAGGCTCTCGAAGATTATTTGTCTGTAGCTCTTGACGCCGGTACCATAGTCCCCTCCTCCTCTCCCGCCGGAGCGGGGTTTTTTTTTGTCAAGAAGAAGGACGGGTCTCTGCGCCCCTGCATAGATTATCGAGGGCTGAATGACATAACAGTGAAGAATCGTTATCCGCTTCCTCTTATGTCTTCAGCCTTCGAGATCCTGCAGGGAGCCAGGTTTTTCACTAAGTTGGACCTTCGTAACGCTTACCATCTCGTGCGCATCAGGGAGGGGGACGAGTGGAAGACGGCGTTTAACACTCCGTTAGGGCACTTTGAATACCGGGTTCTTCCTTTCGGCCTCGCTAACGCTCCAGCTGTCTTTCAGGCATTAGTCAATGATGTCCTGAGAGACATGCTGAACATCTTTGTTTTCGTTTACCTTGACGATATCCTGATTTTTTCACCGTCACTCCAGATTCATGTTCAGCACGTTCGACGTGTCCTCCAGCGCCTTTTAGAGAATTGTCTTTTTGTGAAGGCTGAGAAGTGCACTTTTCATGCCTCCTCCGTCACATTTCTCGGTTCTGTTATTTCCGCTGAAGGCATTAAGATGGATCCCGCTAAGGTCCAAGCTGTCATTGATTGGCCCGTCCCTAAGTCACGCGTCGAGCTGCAGCGCTTTCTCGGCTTCGCGAACTTCTATCGTCGTTTCATCCGTAATTTCGGTCAGGTGGCAGCTCCTCTCACAGCCCTTACTTCTGTCAAGACGTGCTTTAAGTGGTCCGTTTCCGCCCAGGGAGCTTTTGATCTCCTCAAGAATCGTTTTACATCCGCTCCTATCCTTGTTACACCTGACGTCTCTAGACAGTTCGTTGTCGAGGTTGACGCGTCAGAGGTGGGAGTGGGAGCCATCCTTTCTCAGCGCTCCCTCTCTGACGACAAGGTCCACCCATGCGCGTATTTTTCTCATCGCCTGTCGCCGTCGGAACGTAACTATGATGTGGGTAACCGCGAACTGCTCGCCATCCGGTTAGCCCTAGGCGAATGGCGACAGTGGTTGGAGGGGGCGACCGTTCCTTTTGTCGTTTGGACTGACCATAGGAACCTTGAGTACATCCGTTCTGCCAAACGACTTAATGCGCGTCAGGCGCGTTGGGCGCTGTTTTTCGCTCGTTTCGAGTTCGTGATTTCTTATCGTCCGGGCTCTAAGAACACCAAGCCTGATGCTTTGTCTCGTCTCTTCAGTTCTTCAGTAGCCTCCACTGACCCCGAGGGGATTCTCCCTGAGGGGCGTGTTGTCGGGTTGACTGTCTGGGGAATTGAGAGGCAGGTAAAGCAAGCACTCACTCAAACTCCGTCGCCGCGCGCTTGTCCTAGGAACCTTCTTTTCGTTCCCGTTCCTACTCGTCTGGCCGTTCTTCAGTGGGCTCACTCTGCCAAGTTAGCCGGCCACCCTGGCGTTCGGGGTACGCTTGCTTCCATTCGCCAGCGTTTCTGGTGGCCCACCCGGGAGCATGACACGCGTCGTTTCGTGGCTGCTTGTTCGGTCTGCGCGCAGACTAAGTCCGGTAACTCTCCTCCTGCCGGCCGTCTCAGGCCGCTTCCTATTCCCTCTCGACCGTGGTCTCACATCGCCTTAGATTTTGTCACCGGACTGCCTTCGTCAGCGGGGAAGACTGTTATTCTTACGGTTGTCGATAGGTTCTCTAAGGCGGCTCATTTCATTCCCCTTGCTAAGCTTCCTTCTGCTAAAGAGACGGCACAAATCATCATCGAGAATGTTTTCAGAATTCATGGCCTTCCGTCAGACGTCGTTTCGGACAGAGGTCCGCAATTCACGTCTCAATTTTGGAGGGAGTTTTGCCGTTTGATTGGGGCTTCCGTCAGTCTCTCTTCCGGCTTTCACCCCCAGTCTAACGGTCAAGCAGAACGGGCCAATCAGACTATTGGTCGCATCTTACGCAGTCTTTCTTTTCGCAACCCTGCGTCTTGGTCAGAACAGCTCCCCTGGGCAGAATACGCCCACAACTCGCTTCCTTCGTCTGCGACCGGGCTATCTCCTTTTCAGAGTAGCCTCGGGTACCAGCCTCCGTTGTTCTCATCTCAGTTCGCCGAGTCCAGCGTCCCCTCCGCTCAGGCTTTTGTCCAACGTTGCGAGCGCACCTGGAAGAGGGTCAGGTCTGCACTTTGCCGTTATAGGGCGCAGACTGTGAGAGCTGCTAATAAGCGTAGAACGAAGAGCCCTAGATATTGTCGCGGTCAGAGAGTTTGGCTCTCCACTCAGAACCTTCCCCTTAAGACGGCTTCTCGCAAGTTGACCCCGCGGTTCATTGGTCCATTCCGTATCTCTCAGGTCATTAATCCTGTCGCAGTGCGACTTCTTCTTCCGCGATATCTTCGTCGCGTCCACCCGGTCTTCCATGTCTCCTGTGTTAAGCCCGTTCTTCGCGCCCCCGCTCGTCTTCCCCCCCCCCCCCCCCATCCTTGTCGAGGGCGCACCTATCTACAGGGTCCGTAAAATCTTGGACATGCGTCCTCGGGGCCGTGGTCATCAGTACCTAGTTGACTGGGAGGGGTACGGTCCTGAGGAGAGGAGTTGGGTTCCCTCTCGGGATGTGCTGGACCGTGCGCTGATTGATGATTTCCTCCGTTGCCGCCAGGTTTCCTCCTCGAGTGCGCCAGGAGGCGCTCGGTGAGTGGGGGGGTACTGTCATGTTGTCTTGTCTCTGTCCTTTCCCTTCACCCTGTCTCCCTCTGCTGGTCGTGTTAGGTTACCTTTTCTCCCCCGCTTTCCCCCAGCTGTCCCTTGTCTCCTCTAACTACCCATTCACCCCGTTCCCCACCTGTTCCCTTTTTCCCTCTGATTAGGTCCCTATATCTCTCTCTGTTTCTGCTCCTGTCCTTGTCGGATTCTTGTTTGTTTGTGTCATTCATGCCTGAACCAGACTGCCGTCATGTTTGCTGTAACCTTGTCCTGTCCTGTCGGAATCTGCCGGTCCATCTGAGCCTACCTATGTTTGGTAATTAAAGAAGCTCTGTTTAAGTTGATTCGCTTTTGGGTCCTCATTCACGCACCGTAACAATAACAACTCTCTATAAACACCATCCTATATAACTACTGTCTATACACACCATCCTATATAACTACTGTCTATACACACCATCTTATATAACTACTGTCTATACACACCATCCTATATAACTACTGTCTATACTGTCAATACACACCATCCTATATAACAACTGTCTATACACACCATCCTATATAACTACTGTCTATACACACCATCCTATAGAACTACTGTCTATACACACCATCCTATATAACTACTGTCTATACTGTCAATACACACCATCCTATATAACTACTGTCTATACACACCATCCTATATAACTACTGTCTATACACACCATCCTATATAACTACTGTCTATACACACCATCCTATAGAACTACTGTCTATACACACCATCCTATTTAACTACTGTCTATATACACCATCCTATTATAACTACTGTCTATACTGTCTATACACACCATCCTATATAACTACTGTCTATACTGTCAATACACACCATCCTAAATAACTACTCTCTCTACACACCATCCTATATAACTACTGTCTATACACACCATCCTATATAACTACTCTCTCTACACACCATCCTATATAACTACTGTCTTTACACACCATCCTATATAACTACTGTCTATACACACCATCCTATATAACTACTGTCTATACACACCATCCTATATAACTACTGTCTATACACACCATCCTTTATAACTACTGTCTATACACACCATCCTATATAACTACTGTCTATACACACCATCCCAAATAACTACTGTCTATACACACCATCCTATATAACTACTGTCTATACACACCATCCTATATAACTACTGTCTATACACACCATCCTTTATAACTACTGTCTATACACATCATCCTATATAACTACTGTCTATACACACCACCCTATATAACTACTGTCTATACACACCATCCTATATAACTACTGTCTATACACACCATCTTATATAACTACTGTCTATACACACCATCCTATATAACTACTGTCTATACTGTCAATACACACCATCCTATATAACAACTGTCTATACACACCATCCTATATAACTACTGTCTATACACACCATCCTATAGAACTACTGTCTATACACACCATCCTATATAACTACTGTCTATACTGTCAATACACACCATCCTATATAACTACTGTCTATACACACCATCCTATATAACTACTGTCTATACACACCATCCTATATAACTACTGTCTATACACACCATCCTATAGAACTACTGTCTATACACACCATCCTATTTAACTACTGTCTATATACACCATCCTATTATAACTACTGTCTATACTGTCTATACACACCATCCTATATAACTACTGTCTATACTGTCAATACACACCATCCTAAATAACTACTCTCTCTACACACCATCCTATATAACTACTGTCTATACACACCATCCTATATAACTACTCTCTCTACACACCATCCTATATAACTACTGTCTTTACACACCACCCTATATAACTACTGTCTATACACACCATCCTATATAACTACTGTCTATACACACCATCCTATATAACTACTGTCTATACTGTCTATACACACCATCCTATATAACTACTGTCTATACTGTCAATACACACCATCCTATATAACTACTGTATATACACACCATCCTATATAACTACTGTATATACTGTCTATACACACCATCCTATATTACTACTGTCTATACACACCATCCTATATAACTACTGTCTATACACACCATCCTATATAACTACTGTCTATACACACCATCCTATATAACTACTGTCTATACAGACCATCCTATATAACTACTGTCTATACACACCATCCTATATAACTACTGTCTCTACACACCATCCTATTTAACTACTGTCTATATACACCATCCTATTATAACTACTGTCTATACTGTCTATACACACCATCCTATATAACTACTGTCTATACTGTCAATACACACCATCCTAAATAACTACTCTCTCTACACACCATCCTATATAACTACTGTCTATACACACCATCCTATATAACTACTCTCTCTACACACCATTATATATAACTACTGTCTATACTGTCTATACACACCATCCTATATAACTACTGTCTATACACACCATCCTATATAACTACTGTCTATACACACCATCCTATATAACTACTGTCTATACACACCATCCTATATAACTACTGTCTATACACACCATCCTATATAACTACTGTCTATACTGTCTATACAGACCATCCTATATAACTACTGTCTATACTGTCTATACACACCATCCTATATAACTACTGTCTATACACACCATCCTATATAACTACTGTCTATACACACCATCCTATATAACTACTGTCTATACACACCATCCTATAGAACTACTGTCTATACACACCATCCTATTTAACTACTGTCTATATACACCATCCTATTATAACTACTGTCTATACTGTCTATACACACCATCCTATATAACTACTGTCTATACTGTCAATACACACCATCCTATATTACTACTGTCTATACTGTCTATACACACCATCCTATATTACTACTGTCTATACTGTCTATACACACCATCCCAAATAACTACTGTCTATACACACCATCCTATATAACTACTGTCTATACTGTCTATACACACCATCCTATATTACTACTGTCTATACTGTCTATACACACCATCTTATATAACTACTGTCTATACACACCATCCTATATAACTACTGTCTATACACACCATCCTATATAACTACTGTCTATACACACCATCCTATATAACTACTGTCTATACACACCATCCTGTATAACTACTGTCTCTACACACCATCTTATATAACTACTGTCTATACACACCATCCCATATAACTACTGTCTCTACACACCATCCTATATAACTACTGTCTATACTGTCTATACACACCATCTTATATAACTACTGTCTATACACACCATCCTATATAACTACTGTCTATACACACCATCCCATATAACTACTGTCTCTACACACCATCCTTTATAACTACTGTCTATACACACCATCCTATATAACTACTGTCTATACACACCACCCTATATAACTACTGTCTATACTGTCTATACACACCATCCTATTAGAGGTGACTCCATCCCTCTATACCAGTAGAGGGGACTCCATCCCTCTATACCAGTAGAGGGGACTCCATCCCTCTATACCAGTAGAGGTGACTCCATCCCTCTATACCAGTGACAGTAGAGGTGACTCCATCCCTCCATACCAGTGACAGTAGAGGTGACTCCATCCCTCTATACCAGTAGAGGTGACTCCATCCCTCTATACCAGTAGAGGGGACTCCATCCCTCTATACCAGTAGAGGGGACTCCATCCCTCTATACCAGTAGAGGGGACTCCATCCCTCTATACCAGTAGAGGGGACTCCATCCCTCTATACCAGTAGAGGGGACTCCATCCCTCTATACCAGTAGAGGGGACTCCATCCCTCTATACCAGTAGAGGGGACTCCATCCCTTTATACCAGTAGAGGGGACTCCATCCCTCTATACCAGTAGAGGGGACTCCATCCCTCTATACCAGTAGAAGGGACTCCATCCATCTATACCAGTGACAGTAGAGGTGACTCCATCACTCTATACCAGTGACAGTAGAGGTGACTCCATCCCTCTATACCAGTAGAGGGGACTCCATCCCTCTATACCAGTAGAGGTGACTCCATCCCTCTATACCAGTAGAGGTGACTCCATCCCTCTATACCAGTAGAGGTGATTCCATCCCTCTATACCAGTAGAGGGGCCTCCATCCCTCTATACCAGTGACAGTAGAGATGACTCCATCCCTCTATACCAGTGACAGTCGAGATGACTCCATCCCCCTATACCAGTGACAGTAGAGGTAACTCCATCCCTCTGTACCAGTTACAGTAGAGGGGACTCCATCCCTCTATACCAGTGACAGTAGAGGTGGTCATTAAGTGTTTTACAGTACAGTGGTTACCAGGCTGCTCCATCCCTCTATACCAGTAGAGGGGACTCCATCCCTCTATACCAGTAGAGGGGACTCCATCCCTCTATACCAGTAGAGGTGACTTCATCCCTCTATACCAGTTACAGTAGAGGGGACTCCATCCCTCTATACCAGTAGAGGTGACTCCATCCCTCTATACCAGTAGAGGGGACTCCATCCCTCTATACCAGTAGAGGGGACTCCATCCCTCTATACCAGTAGAGGGGACTCCATCCCTCTATACCAGTAGAGGGGACTCCATCCCTCTATACCAGTAGAGGGGACTCCATCCCTCTATACCTTTTACAGTAGAGGGGACTCCATCCCTCTATACCAGTGACAGTAGAGGTGGTCATTAAGTGTTTTACAGTACAGTGGTTACCAGGCTGCTCCATCCCTCTAGGGAGGTCTGTCAGATAGTATTAGAGGAGGAGAGGACTGAAGGACTGTCTCCTCTCACCATCCCTCTAAGGAGGTCTGTCAGATAGTATTAGATGAGGAGAGGACTGAAGGACTGTCTCCTCTCACCATCCCTCTCTCTCTTATTCTCTCCCAGTCTCAGTCCTCTCCCTCTCCTCATCTCTCTCTCTCTCCTACCGACTGTAGTGATCTGTAAACACGGCTAATGTCTTCAGCAGCCTTTACATCTATAATAAAGGCATGACATGGTAAGGAGGAGGAACAGCCTTTACGTCTATAATAAAGGAATGACATGGTAAGGAGGAGGAACAGCCTTTACGTCTATAATAAAGGCATGACATGGTAAGGAGGAGGAACAGCCTTTATGTCTATAAGGAGGAACATTCTTTACGTCTATAATAAAGACATGACATGGTAAGGAGGAGGAACATTCTTTACGTCTATAATAAAGACATGACATGGTAAGGAGGAGGAACAGCCTTTACGTCTATAATAAAGACATGACATGGTAAGGAGGAGGAACAGCCTTTACCTCTATAATAAAGGCATGACATGGTAAGGAGGAGGAACAGCCTTTACGTCTATAATAAAGGCATGACATGGTAAGGAGGAGGAACAGCCTTTACGTCTATAATAAAGGCATGACATGGTAGGGAGGAACAGCCTTTACGTCTATAATAAAGGCATGACATGGTAGGGAGGAACAGCCTTTACGTCTATAATAAAGGCATGACATGGTAAGGAGGAGGAACAGCCTTTACGTCTATAATAAAGACATGACATGGTAGGGAGGAACAGCCTTTACGTCTATAATAAAGGCATGACATGGTAAGGAGGAGGAACAGCCTTTACGTCTATAATAAAGGCATGACATGGTAAGGAGGAGGAACAGCCTTTATGTCTATAAGGAGGAACTGCCTTTACGTCTATAATAAAGGCATGACATGGTAAGGAGGAGGAACAGTCTTTACGTCTATAATAAAGGCATGACATGGTAAGGAGGAACAGCCTTTACGTCTATAATAAAGGCATGACATGGTAAGGAGGAGGAACAGCCTTTAAGTCTATAATAAAGGCATGACATGGTAAGGAGGAGGAACAGCCTTTACGTCTATAATAAAGGCATGACATGGTAAGGAGGAGGAACAGCCTTTACGTCTATAATAAAGACATGAGATGGTAAGGAGGAGGAACAGCCTTTACGTCTATAATAAAGGCATGACATGGTAAGGAGGAGGAACAGCCTTTACGTCTATAATAAAGGCATGACATGGTAAGGAGGAGGAACAGCCTTTACGTCTATAATAAAGGCAAGACATGGTAAGGAGGAGGAACAGCCTTTACGTCTATAATAAAGGCATGACATGGTAAGGAGGAGGAACAGCCTTTACGTCTATAATAAAGGCAAGACATGGTAAGGAGGAGGAACAGCCTTTACGTCTATAATACAGGCACGACATGGTAAGGAGGAGGAACAGCCTTTACGTCTATAATAAAGGCATGACATGGTAAGGAGGAGGAACAGCCTTTACGTAAATAATAAAGACATGACATGGTAGGGAGGAACAGCCTTTACGTCTATAATAAAGGCATGACATGGTAAGGAGGAGGAACAGCCTTTACGTCTATAATAAAGGCATGACATGGTAAGGAGGAGGAACAGCCTTTACGTCTATAATAAAGGCATGACATGGTAAGGAGGAGGAACAGCCTTTACGTCTATAATAAAGGCATGACATGGTAAGGAGGAGGAACAGCCTTTACGTCTATAATAAAGGAATTACATGGTAAGGAGGAGGAACAGCCTTTACGTCTATAATAAAGGCATGACATGGTAAGGAGGAGGAACAGCCTTTATGTCTATAAGGAGGAACAGCCTTTACGTCTATAATAAAGACATGACATGGTAAGGAGGAGGAACAGCCTTTACGTCTATAATAAAGGCATGACATGGTAAGGAGGAGGAACAGCCTTTACGTCTATAATAAAGGCACGACATGGTAAGGAGGAGGAACAGCCTTTACGTATATAATAAAGGCACGACATGGTAAGGAGGAGGAACAACCTTTACGTCTATAATAAAGGCATGACATGGTAAGGAGGAGGAACAGCCTTTACGTCTATAATAAAGGCATGCCATGGTAAGGAGGAGGAACAGCCTTTACGTCTATAATAAAGGCATGACATGGTAAGGAGGAACAGCCTTTACGTCTATAATAAAGGCATGACATGGGAAGGAGGAGGAACAGCCTTTACGTCTATAATAAAGGCATGACATGGTAAGGAGGAGGAACAGCCTTTACGTCTATAATAAAGGCATGACATGGTAAGGAGGAACAGCCTTTACGTCTATAATAAAGGCATGACATGGTAAGGAGGAACAGTCTTTACCTCTTTAATAAAGACATGACATGGTAAGGAGGAGGAACAGCCTTTACGTCTATAATAAAGACATGACATGGTAAGGAGGAGGAACAGCCTTTACGTCTATAATAAAGGAATGACATGGTAAGGAGGAGGAACAGCCTTTACGTCTATAATAAAGGAATGACATGGTAAGGAGGAGGAACAGCCTTTACGTCTATAATAAAGACATGACATGGTAAGGAGGAGGAACAGCCTTTACGTCTATAATAAAGGCACGACATGGTAAGGAGGAGGAACAGCCTTTACGTCTATAATAAAGGCATGACATGGTAAGGAGGAGGAACAGCCTTTACGTCTATAATAAAGGCATGACATGGTAAGGAGGAGGAACAGCCTTTACGTCTATAATAAAGGAATTACATGGTAAGGAGGAGGAACAGCCTTTACGTCTATAAGGAGGAACAGCCTTTACGTCTATAATAAAGACATGACATGGTAAGGAGGAGGAACAGCCTTTACGTCTATAATAAAGGAATGACATGGTAAGGAGGAGGAACAGCCTTTACGTCTATAATAAAGGCATGACATGGTAAGGAGGAACAGCCTTTACGTCTATAATAAAGGCATGACATGGTAAGGAGGAGGAACAGCCTTTACGTCTATAATAAAGGCATGACATGGTAAGGAGGAGGAACAGCCTTTACGTCTATAATAAAGGCACGACATGGTAAGGAGGAGGAACAGCCTTTACGTCTATAATAAAGGCACGACATGGTAAGGAGGAACAGCCTTTACGTCTATAATAAAGGCATGACATGGTAAGGAGGAACAGCCTTTAAGTCTATAATAAAGGCATGACATGGTAAGGAGGAGGAACAGCCTTTACGTCTATAATAAATTACATGACAGCTGGTGAAAAAGCCACACATCATTCTCTCTTATTTAACCAAAATTCTCTCTCTTGGAGACCACTGTTGTTGCCATGGCAGCTGAGTGCCGGAAATGAGTAGCATAATTTCCAGGTAACCTGGTCTTCGACGCAGACTATTTATAAAGGTAATGGATTTAGGACACATAACGACGACAACAACAAGCCGTTTTCAGAGGTCAAAAAATGAGTGAAACAGTCTGACAACAGAGCCACTGGATGAAATGAGTGAAACAGTCAGACAACAGAGACACTAAATGAAATGAGTGAAACAGTCTGACAACAGAGCCACTAGATGAAATGAGTGAAACAGTCAGACAACAGAGCCACTAGATGAGAGGTCTGAAGATGACGGTGTTAATTAATAGTCGTTAGATCAGGAGGACCTGAGTGGAACCATGATCAATACCCCAGCGTGAAGTAGGACAATCATGTCAACAACTAGAGGGAAGGGAGACACTGTGAATGCTTCCCAAATGGCACCCTATGCCCTAAATAGTGCACTACTTTTGACCAGAGCCCTATATAGTGCACTACTTTAAACCAGAGCCCTATATAGTGCACTACTTTAAACCAGAGCCCCATATAGTGCACTACTTTAGACCAGAGCCCTATATAGTACACTACCGTAGACCAGAGCCCTATATAGTGCACTACTTTAGACCAGAGCCCTATATAGTACACTACCTTAGACCAGAGCCCTATATAGTGCACTACTTTAGACCAGAGCCCTATATAGTACACTACCTTAGACCAGAGCCCTATATAGTACACTACCTTAGACCAGAGCCCTATATAGTGTACTACTTTAGACCAGAGCCCTGTATAGTACACTACCTTAGACCAGAGCCCTATATAGGGAACAGGGAGCCATTTGGGACATAGAGTGGGTCAATAAACGTTCAAGGAAACTAGGTATTGGTAGTGACATCACGACAAACACAACCGCCGAACCAAATAAGACAGTTAGGATTGAAGACATGGGTTGTTTTTTTTTACACAAAGCCACTCAATCATCCACTAAGAAAACTAGACTGAAGAAATAACTGACTGAAGTTAATCAGGCAACCAAATGACAACCAGCAAGTGGCCATCTTCAGTCTGTATCGCTGAAACTACAGAAAGGTCATTTCAGAGTGAGCACACATACGCAGCATTTTCTGTGAATACGTCTCTGCCAACGCAGGTACATTGCCTTTAAATGTCAATGGAGGTTGAGGGCTGAACTTCCACGATACGGACTGAATAGAGCTCAAGGTCTCTGTTACCCATGTTTTAGTGGGATACAATTACAGGTCCACATCCTATGAGGAAGAAAACAACAAACAAGAAGACAAATCAACAAGTAGCTGCTCTTCCAGGCTCTCCTTTAGTCTGCATCTATACTACCTCATTATAATAGTCTATATCTATACTACCTTATTATAATAGTCTGCATCTATACTACCTTATTATAATAGTCTGTATCTATACTACCTCATTATAATAGTCTGTATCTATACTACCTCATTATAATAGTCTGTATCTATACTACCTTATTATAATAGTCTGTATCTATACTACCTCATTATAATAGTCTATCTATACTACCTTATTATAATAGTCTGTATCTATACTACCTCATTATAATAGTCTGTATCTATACTACCTCATTATAATAGTCTGTATCTATACTACCTTATTATAATAGTCTGAATCTATACTACCTCATTATAATAGTCTGTATCTATACTACCTCATTATAATATTCTGTATCTATACTACCTTATTATAATAGTCGATCTATACTACCTTATTATAATAGTCTGTATCTATACTACCGCATTATAATAGTCTGCTGTATCTATACTACCTCATTATAATAGTCTGAATCTATACTACCTCATTATAATAGTCTGTATCTATACTACCTCATTATAATAGTCTGTATCTATACTACCTCATTATAATAGTCTGAATCTATACTACCTCATTATAATAGTCTGTATCTATACTACCGTATTATAAGTCTGTATCTATACTACCTTATTATAATAGTCTGAATCTATACTACCTCATTATAATAGTCTGTATCTATACTACCTTATTATAATAGTCTGTATCTATACTATCTTATTATAATAGTCTGTATCTATACTACCTCATTATAGTCTGAATCTATACTACCTCATTATAATAGTCTGTATCTATACTACCTTATTATAAGTCTGTATCTATACTACCTTATTATAATAGTCTGTATATATACTACCTTATTATAATATTCTGCTGTAGCTATACTACCTCATTATAATAGTCTGTTTCTATACTACCTTATTATAATAGTCTGCTGTATCTATACTACCTCATTATAATAGTCTGCTGTATCTATACTACCTTATTATAATAGTCTGTATCTATACTACCTCATTATAATAGTCTGTATCTATACTATCTCATTATAATAGTCTGTATCTATACTACCTTATTATAATAGTCTGCTGTATATATACTACCTTATTATATTAGTCTGCTGTATCTATACTACCTTATTATAATAATCTGTATCTATACTACCTCATTATAATAGTCTGTATCTATACTACCTTATTATAATAGTCTGCTGTATCTATACTACCTTATTATAATAGTCTGTATCTATACTACCTTATTATAATAGTCTGTATCTATACTACCTCATTATAATAGTCTGTATCTATACTACCTCATAATATTCTGCTGTATCTATACTACCTCATTATAATAGTCTGTATCTATACTACCTCATTATAATAGTCTGCTGTATCTATACTACCTTATTATAATAGTCTGTATCTATACTATTTTATTTTATTATAATAGTCTGTATCTATACTACCTCATTATAATAGTCTGTATCTATACTACCTTATTATAATAGTCTGTATCTATACTACCTTATTATAATAGTCTGTATCTATACTACCTCATTATAATAGTCTGCTGTATCTATACTACCACATTATAATAGTCTGCTGTATCTATACTACCTCATTATAATAGTCTGTATCTATACTACCTTATTATAATAGTCTGTATCTATACTACCTTATTATAATAGTCTGTATCTATACTACCTCATTATAATAGTCTGTATCTATACTACCTCATTATAATAGTCTGTATATATACTATCTCATTATAATAGTCTGTATATATACTTCCTCATTATAGTAGTCTGTGTATATACTAACTCATTATAATAGTCTGTATCTATACTACCTTATTATAATAGTCTGTATCTATACTAATAGTCTGTATCTATACTACCTCATTATAATAGTCTGTATATATACTATCTCATTATAATAGTCTGTATATATACTTCCTCATTATAGTAGTCTGTGTATATACTAACTCATTATAATAGTCTGTATCTATACTACCTTATTATAATAGTCTGTATATACAATACCTTATTATAATAGTCTGTATCTATACTACCTCATTATAATAGTCTGTATCTATACTACCTCATTATAATAGTCTGTATATATACACTACCTTATTATAATAGTCTGTATATATACTTCCTCATTATAGTAGTCTGTATATATACTTCCTCATTATAATAGTCTGCTGTATCTATACTACCTTATTATAATAGTCTGTATCTATACTACCTCATTATAATAGTCTGTATCTATACTACCTCATTATAATAGTCTGTATCTATACTACCTTATTATAATAGTCTGTATCTATACTACCTCATTATAATAGTCTGTATATATACTACCTCATTATAATAGTCTGTATATATACTACCTTATTATAGTCTGTATCTATACTACCTTATTATAATAGTCTGAATCTATACTACCTCATTATAATAGTCTGTATATATACTACCTTATTATAATAGTCTGTATATATACACTACCTTATTATAATAGTCTGTATATATACTTCCTCATTATAGTAGTCTGTATATATACTTCCTCATTATAATAGTCTGCTGTATCTATACTACCTCATTATAATAGTCTGTATATATACTACCTTATTATAATAGTCTGTATCTATACTACCTCATTATAATAGTCTGTATCTATACTACCTCATTATAATAGTCTGTATCTATACTACCTTATTATAATAGTCTGTATATATACTTCCTCATTATAGTAGTCTGTATATATACTTCCTCATTATAATAGTCTGCTGTATCTATACTACCTCATTATAATAGTCTGTATATATACTACCTCATTATAATAGTCTGAATCTATACTACCTCATTATAATAGTCTGTATCTATACTACCTCATTATAATAGTCTGTATATATACTACCTTATTATAATAGTCTGTATCTATACTACCTCATTATAATAGTCTGTATCTATACTACCTCATTATAATAGTCTGTATCTATACTACCTTATTATAATAGTCTGTATCTATACTACCTCATTATAATAGTCTGTATATATACTACCTCATTATAATAGTCTGTATATATACTACCTCATTATAGTAGTCTGTATATATACACTACCTCATTATAATAGTCTGTATCTATACTACCTCATTATAATAGTCTGTATATATACTACCTCATTATAATAGTCTGTATATATACTACCTCATTATAGTAGTCTGTATATATACACTACCTTATTATAGTAGTCTGCATATATACTACCTCATTATAGTAGTCTGTATATATACACTACCTTATTATAGTAGTCTGCATATATACTACCTCATTATAATAGTCTGTATCTATACTACCTCATTATAATAGTCTGTATCTATACTACCTCATTATAATAGTCTGTATATATACTACCTCATTATAATATTCTGTATATATACTACCTCATTATAATAGTCTGTATATATACTACCTCATTATAATATTCTGTATCTATACTACCTCATTATAATAGTCTGTATATATACTACCTCATTATAATATTCTGTATATATACTACCTCATTAAATACTATCTTATTAATATTCTGTTCCTCTTCAGTTTAACCACTGAACTGTACAGTTAAGACATGACAGTGTAACCATGCCGACCATTTCTTTACTAGTTACAGTAGATTAATCCATGACTAGACTAGTCACAGTAGATTAATCCATGACTAGACTAGTTACAGTGTGTATATCCATCTACATGACTAGCAGAATGCTTGTAAGGTTTTAAAAGTCCAATCACTTTGGCCCCCTGATGATATCGTTGTCTTCAACATGCCCTTCATTTAGACCTTAGACTTAATGATTTTCACAAAAAAATATCTGGCTTTGAGAGATTAAAACGCTTCCATAGTCTGGAGAAGAAAATATTCTACTTGACAAAGCATCTCTGAGAGCACTGATAAACGCATCAGTCTGAGAGCACTGATAAACACATCAGTCTGAGAGCACTGATAAACGCATCAGTCTGAGAGCACTGATAAACACATCAGTCTGTCGGGATGACAGAGCACTTCACAATACAGAATTCTACATTATTAATCGTGTTTTACAGGAAACACAAAACGTGGAAGACAACAATCTGGGTCTCGACGGACGCGGCTCTTATTGACAGGCGCTAATGTGGATAAAACGATGAGCAGAGAGGAAATAAACATCTAGAGAGGCTGCAGTGTCTCATCTCCCTGCTGTCACTGTGTTTGTTCAGAGTCTGTTTACATTTGAGTGATTTAGCAGACGCTTTTATCCAACTTCTAGTCGGTACATTCATCTCCAGATAGCTAGGTGAGACAACCACATATATCAGTCAAACTCTGTACATTCATCTCCAGATAGCTAGGTGAGACAACCACATATATCAGTCAAACTCTGTATATTCATCTCCAGATAGCTAGCTGGGACAACCACATTTCTCAGTCATAGTCAAAACATTAATCTCCAGATAGCTAGGTGGACCAGTCATAGTCAGTACATTGATCTCCAGATATCTAGGTGGACCAGTCATTGTCAGTACATTCATCTCCAGATATCTAGGTGGACCAGTCATAGTCAGTACATTCATCTCCAGATAGCTAGGTGAGACAACCACATATATCAGTCAAACTCTGTATATTCATCTCCAGATAGCTAGCTGGGACAACCACATTTCTCAGTCATAGTCAGTACGTTCATCTCCAGATAGCTAGCTGGGAAAATCACATATCTCAGTCATAGTCAGTACATTCATCTCCAGATATCTAGGTGGACCAGTCATAGTCAGTACATTCATCTGCAGATAGCTAGGTGGACCAGTCATAGTCAGTACATTCATCTCCAGATATCTAGGTGGACCAGTCATAGTCAGTACATTCATCTCCAGATATCTAGGTGGACCAGTCATAGTCAGTACATTCATCTCCAGATATCTAGGTGGACCAGTCATAGTCAGTACATTCATCTCCAGATATCTAGGTGGACCAGTCATAGTCAGTACATTCATCTCCAGATATCTAGGTGGACCAGTCATAGTCAGTACATTCATCTCCAGATATCTAGGTGGACCAGTCATAGTCAGTACATTCATCTCCAGATATCTAGGTGGACCAGTCATAGTCAGTACATTCATCTCCAGATATCTAGGTGGACCAGTCATAGTCAGTACATTCATCTCCAGATATCTAGGTGGACCAGTCATAGTCAGTACATTCATCTCCAGATATCTAGGTGGACCAGTCATAGTCAGTACATTCATCTCCAGATATCTAGGTGGACCAGTCATAGTCAGTACATTCATCTCCAGATATCTAGGTGGACCAGTCATAGTCAGTACATTCATCTCCAGATATCTAGGTGGACCAGTCATAGTCAGTACATTCATCTCCAGATATCTAGGTGGACCAGTCATAGTCAGTACATTCATCTCCAGATATCTAGGTGGACCAGTCATAGTCAGTACATTCATCTCCAGATATCTAGGTGGACCAGTCATAGTCAGTACATTCATCTCCAGATATCTAGGTGGACCAGTCATAGTCAGTACATTCATCTCCAGATATCTAGGTGGACCAGTCATAGTCAGTACATTCATCTCCAGATATCTAGGTGGACCAGTCATAGTCAGTACATTCATCTCCAGATATCTAGGTGGACCAGTCATAGTCAGTACATTCATCTCCAGATATCTAGGTGGACCAGTCATAGTCAGTACATTCATCTCCAGATATCTAGGTGGACCAGTCATAGTCAGTACATTCATCTCCAGATATCTAGGTGGACCAGTCATAGTCAGTACATTCATCTGCAGATAGCTAGGTGGACCAGTCATAGTCAGTACATTCATCTCCAGATATCTAGGTGGACCAGTCATAGTCAGTACATTCATCTCCAGATATCTAGGTGGACCAGTCATAGTCAGTACATTCATCTCCAGATATCTAGGTGGACCAGTCATAGTCAGTACATTCATCTCCAGATATCTAGGTGGACCAGTCATAGTCAGTACATTCATCTCCAGATATCTAGGTGGACCAGTCATAGTCAGTACATTCATCTCCAGATATCTAGGTGGACCAGTCATAGTCAGTACATTCATCTCCAGATATCTAGGTGGACCAGTCATAGTCAGTACATTCATCTCCAGATATCTAGGTGGACCAGTCATAGTCAGTACATTCATCTCCAGATATCTAGGTGGACCAGTCATAGTCAGTACATTCATCTCCAGATATCTAGGTGGACCAGTCATAGTCAGTACATTCATCTCCAGATATCTAGGTGGACCAGTCATAGTCAGTACATTCATCTCCAGATATCTAGGTGGACCAGTCATAGTCAGTACATTCATCTACAGATATCTAGGTGGACCAGTCATAGTCAGTACATTCATCTCCAGATATCTAGGTGGACCAGTCATAGTCAGTACATTCATCTCCAGATATCTAGGTGGACCAGTCATAGTCAGTACATTCATCTCCAGATATCTAGGTGGACCAGTCATAGTCAGTACATTCATCTCCAGATATCTAGGTGGACCAGTCATAGTCAGTACATTCATCTCCAGATATCTAGGTGGACCAGTCATAGTCAGTACATTCATCTCCAGATATCTAGGTGGACCAGTCATAGTCAGTACATTCATCTCCAGATAGCTAAGTGGACCAGTCATAGTCAGTACATTCATCTCCAGATATCTAGGTGGACCAGTCATAGTCAGTACATTCATCTCCAGATATCTAGGTGGACCAGTCATAGTCAGTACATTCATCTACAGATATCTAGGTGGACCAGTCATAGTCAGTACATTCATCTCCAGATATCTAGGTGGACCAGTCATAGTCAGTACATTCATCTCCAGATAGCTAGGTGGACCAGTCATAGTCAGTACATTCATCTGCAGATATCTAGGTGGACCAGTCATAGTCAGTACATTCATCTCCAGATATCTAGGTGGACCAGTCATAGTCAGTACATTAATCTCCAGATAGCTAGGTGGACCAGTCATAGTCAGTACATTCATCTCCAGATATCTAGGTGGACCAGTCATAGTCAGTGCATGTTTCCTCAATAAAGTAGCAGAGGTAACCACCAGGCCCCTGAGAACCAGCAACAAACTGTCCTGTTTTACTGCCAGTATGAATCGCCTGTGAAACGTCAATTAACAGGCCAGGTTCAATCAGACGTATTATTACAGTAGAGTTAACAGGCCAGGTTCAATCAGACTTATTATTACAGTAGAGGAAACAGGCCATGTTCAATCAGACGTATTATTACAGTAGAGTTAACAGGCCAGGTTCAAATCAGACTTATTATTACAGTAGAGGAAACAGGCCAGGTTCAATCAGACTTATTATTACAGTAGAGTTAACAGGCCAGGTTAAATCAGACTTATTATTACAGTAGAGGAAACAGGCCAGGTTAAATCAGACGTATTATTACAGTAGAGTTAACAGGCCAGGTTCAATCAGACATATTATTACAGTAGAGGAAACAGGCCAGGTTCAATCAGACTTATTATTACAGTAGAGGAAACAGGCCAGGTTAAATCAGACTTATTATTACAGTAGAGTTAACAGGCCAGGTTAAATCAGACTTATTATTACAGTAGAGGAAACAGGCCAGGTTCAATCAGACGTATTATTACAGTAGAGGAAACAGGCCAGGTTAAATCAGACGTATTATTACAGTAGAGTTAACAGGCCAGGTTCAAATCAGACGTATTATTACAGTAGAGGAAAAAGGCCAGGTTCAATCAGACTTATTATTACAGTAGAGGAAACAGGCCAGGTTCAATCAGACATATTATTACAGTAGAGTTAACAGGCCAGATATTGACTTCATCACTTCTTGTATTTGTGGGAGGGATTGGCATTTTGAAAGCACCGAGCTGTCTGTTTAAACGACTAGCACACAGCTCAGACACCCATACATACCCTACAAGACATGCCACCAGAGGTCCCTTCACAGTCCCCAAGTCCAGAACAGACTGTGGGAGGTGCACAGTACTACATAGAGCCATGACTACATGGAACTCTATTCCACAGTATTACATAGAGCCATGACTACATGGAACTCTATTCCACATCAGGTAACTGATGCAAGCAGTATAGGGAGGAGACTTGGCAGTGTGTTGCCAGGACAACAACCTCTCCCTCAATGTGAGCAAGACAAAGGAGCTGATTGTGGACTACAGGAAAAGGAGGACCGAGCACGCCCCCATTAACATCGACAGGACTGTAGTGGAGCGGGTCGAGAGTTTCAAGTTCCTTGGTGTCCACATCAACAAACTATCATGGTCCAAACACACCAAGACACTCGTGAAGAGGGCACGACAAAACCTTTTCCCCCTCAGGAGACTGAAAGGATTGGGCATGGGTCTCCAGATCCTCAAAAAGTTCTACAGCTGCACCATCGAGAGCATCCTGACCAGTTGCATCACCGCCTGGTATGGCAACTGCTCAGCATCTGACCGTAAGGTGCTACAGAAGGTGGTGCGTACGGCCCAGTACATCACTGGTGCCAAGCATCCTGACATCCAGGACCTCTACACCAGGCGGTGTCAGAAGAAAGCCCATAAAGTTGTCAGACTCCAGTCACCCAAGTTCTGGACTGTTTTCTCTGCTACCGCACTGCAAGCGGTACCGGAGCACCAAGTCTAGGACCAAAAGGTTCCTCAGCAGCTTCTACCCCCAAGCCATAAGACTGCTGAACAATTCATAAAATGGCCACCGGACTATTTACATTGACCCCCCCGTCCCTTTTATACACTGCTGCTATTCGCTGTTTATTATCTATGCATGGTCAGACTCACTTCACCCCCACCTACATGTACAAATTACCTCAACTAACCTGTACTACTGTTTATTATCTATAGTCACTTCACCCCATCCCAAATTACCTCAACTAACCTGTACTACTGTTTATTATCTATAGTCACTTCACCCCCACCTACATGTACAGATTACCTCAACTAACCTGTACTACTGTTTATTATCTATAGTCACTTCACCCCATCCCAAATTACCTCAACTAACCTGTACTACTGTTTATTATCTATAGTCACTTCACCCCCACCTACATGTACAGATTACCTCAACTAACCTGTACTACTGTTTATTATCTATAGTCACTTCACCCCATCCCAGATTACCTCAACTAACCTGTACTACTGTTTATTATCTATAGTCACTTCACCCCATCCCAAATTACCTCAACTAACCTGTACTACTGTTTATTATCTATAGTCACTTCACCCCATCCCAGATTACCTCAACTAACCTGTACTACTGTATATTATCTGTAGTCACTTCACCCCATCCCAGATTACCTCAACTAACCTGTACTACTGTTAATTATCTATAGTCACTTCACCCCATCCCAGATTACCTCAACTAACCTGTACTACTGTTTATTATCTATAGTCACTTCACCCCATCCCAAATTACCTCAACTAACCTGTACTACTGTATATTATCTATAGTCACTTCACCCCATCCCAAATTACCTCAACTAACCTGTACTACTGTTTATTATCTATAGTCACTTCACCCCCACCTACATGTACAGATTACCTCAACTAACCTGTACTACTGTTTATTATCTATAGTCACTTCACCCCATCCCAGATTACCTCAACTAACCTGTACTACTGTATATTATCTATAGTCACTTCACCCCATCCCAGATTGCCTCCTGTATAGAGCCTTGTTATTGTTCTTATTATTATTTTTTTACTTTAGTTTATTTGGTCAATATTTTCTTAACTCTCTATTCCTCTCCTCTCCTCTGTTCCTCTCCTCTCTTCTGTTCCTCTCCTCTCCTCTGTTCCTCTCCTCTCCTCTGTTCCTCTCCACTCATCTGTTCCTCTCCTCTCTTCTGTTCCTCTCCTCTCCACTGTCCCTCTCCTCTCCACTGTCCCTCTCCTCTCCACTGTCCCTCTCCTCTCCACTGTTCCTCTCCTCTCCTCTGTTCCTCTCCTCTCCTCTGTTCCTCTCCTCTCATCTGTTCCTCTCCTCTCCTCTGTTCCTCTCCTCTGTTCCTCTCCTCTCTTCTGTTCCTCTCCACTCATCTGTTCCTCTCCTCTCCTCTGTTCCTCTCCTCTCCTCTGTTCCTCTCCTCTCCTCTGTCCCTCTCCTCTCCACTGTTCCTCTCTGTTCCTCTCCTCTCCTCTCTTCTGTTCCTCTCTGTTCCTCTCCTCTGTCCCTCTCCTCTCCTCTTTTCCTCTCCTCTCCTCTGTTCCTCTCCTCTGTTCCTCTCCTCTCCTCTGTTCCTCTCCTCTCCTCTGTTCCTCTCCTCTCCTCTGTTCCTCTGCTCTCCTCTGTTCCTCTCCTCTCCTCTGTTCCTCTCCTCTCCTCTCTTCTGTTCCTCTCTGTTCCTCTCCTCTGTCCCTCTCCTCTCCTCTTTTCCTCTCCTCTCCTCTGTTCCTCTCCTCTGTTCCTCTCCTCTCCTCTCCTCTGTTCCTCTCCTCTCCTCTGTTCCTCTCCTCTCCTCTGTTCCTCTCCTCTCCTCTGTTCCTCTGCTCTCATCTATTCCTTTCTGTTCTCTTCTCTCTATTCCTCTCTGTTTCTCTCCTCTATTCCTCTCCTCTCCTCTATTCATCTCCTCTCCTCTGTTACTCTCCTCTCATCTATTCCTTTCTGTTCTCTTCTCTCTATTCCTCTCCTCTCCTCTGTTCCTCTCCTCTCCTCTGTTCCTCTCCTCTCCTCTGTTCCTCTCCACTCCTCTGTTCCTCTCCTTTACTCTGTTCCTCTCCTCTCCTCTGTTCCTCTCCTCTCCTCTGTTCCTCTCCTCTCCTCTGTTCCTCTCCTCTCATCTGTTCCTCTCCTCTCATCTGTTCCTCTCTGTTCCTCTCCTCTCATCTGTTCCTCTCCTCTCCTCTGTTCCTCTCCTCTCCTCTGTTCCTCTTCTCTCCTCTGTTCCTCTCCTCTCATCTGTTCCTCTCCTCTCCTCTGTTCCTCTCCTCTCCTCTGTTCCTCTCCTCTGTTCCTCTCCTCTCTTCTGTTCCTCTCCACTCATCTGTTCCTCTCCTCTCCTCTGTTCCTCTCCTCTCCTCTGTTCCTCTCCTCTCCTCTGTCCCTCTCCTCTCCACTGTTCCTCTCTGTTCCTCTCCTCTCCTCTCTTCTGTTCCTCTCCTCTGTCCCTCTCCTCTCCTCTTTTCCTCTCCTCTCCTCTGTTCCTCTCCTCTGTTCCTCTCCTCTCCTCTCCTCTGTTCCTCTCCTCTCCTCTGTTCCTCTCCTCTCCTCTCTTCTGTTCCTCTCTGTTCCTCTCCTCTGTCCCTCTCCTCTCCTCTTTTCCTCTCCTCTCCTCTGTTCCTCTCCTCTGTTCCTCTCCTCTCCTCTCCTCTGTTCCTCTCCTCTCCTCTGTTCCTCTCCTCTCCTCTGTTCCTCTCCTCTCCTCTGTTCCTCTGCTCTCATCTATTCCTTTCTGTTCTCTTCTCTCTATTCCTCTCTGTTTCTCTCCTCTATTCCTCTCCTCTCCTCTATTCATCTCCTCTCCTCTGTTACTCTCCTCTCATCTATTCCTTTCTGTTCTCTTCTCTCTATTCCTCTCCTCTCCTCTGTTCCTCTCCTCTCCTCTGTTCCTCTCCTCTCCTCTGTTCCTCTCCACTCCTCTGTTCCTCTCCTTTACTCTGTTCCTCTCCTCTCCTCTGTTCCTCTCCTCTCCTCTGTTCCTCTCCTCTCCTCTGTTCCTCTCCTCTCATCTGTTCCTCTCCTCTCATCTGTTCCTCTCTGTTCCTCTCCTCTCATCTGTTCCTCTTCTCTCCTCTGTTCCTCTCCTCTGTTCCTCTCCTCTCCTCTGTTCCTCTGCTCTCATCTCATCTCTTCCTTTCTGTTCTCTTCTCTCTATTCCTCTCCACTCCGATGTTCCTCTCCCCTTCGATGTTCCTCACCTCTCTCTCCTCCCCCTGTCCCTCTCTGAGGTTGTAGCAGAGAGATGACTGGGATCAAGCTGTTCAGGCTAAATTGGTAATTCATCAACAAAGCGAACGGAGAACGTGCAGAATGATATGATTTCTCCAATGTGTTGTTAATTGATGATTTTTCAGTGTGCCTGTGAATCTAATTGAAAGGGGAGTCTGTGTGTGACTGTGAGGAACTTTCAGTTGTTCTGTCTCTGAGTGGGAGCAGCCAGCCTGCTCTCCAGGAGGTCTCAGGTGGTTTCTTCTCCCCGCACCCCGTCTCTCTCCCTCCACCCCCTGAAACCCACTCCCCGCACCCCATCTCGCTCCCTCCACCCCCTCCTCTCTCTCTCTCTCCACCCCCCGCACCCCGTCTCTCTCCCTCCACCCGCTCCTCTCTCTCTGTCTCCCTCCACCCCCGCACCCAATCTCTCTCCCTCCACCCCCTCCTCTCTCTCTCCCTCCACCCCTTCCTCTCTCTCTCCCTCCACCCCCCGCACCCCGTCTCTCTCCCTCCACCCCCTCCTCTCTCTCTCCCTCCACTGCCCGCACCCCGTCTCTCTCCCTCCACCCCCTCCTCTCTCTCTCCCTCCACTCCCCGCACCCCGTCTCTCTCCCTCCACCCCCTCCCTCCACTGCCCGCACCCCGTCTCTCTCCCTCCACCCCCTCCTCTCTCTCTCCCTCCACTGCCCGCACCCCGTCTCTTTCCCTCCACCCCCTACTCTCTCTCTCTCCCTCCTCCCATCCCACCCCGTCTCTCTCCCTCCACCCCCTCCTCTCTCTCCCTCCACCCCCCGTCTCTCTCCCTCCACCCCCTCCCCTCTCTCTCCCTCCACCCCCTCCTCTCTCTCCCTCCCTCCACCCCCGCACCCCTCCTCTCTCTCTCTCCACCCCCCGTCTCTCTCCCTCCACCCCCTCCCCTCTCTCTCTCCCTCCACCCCCTCCTCTCTCTCCCTCCCTCCACCCCCCACCCCGTCTCTCTCCCTCCACCCCCTCCTCTCTCTCCCTCCCTCCACCCCGTCTCTCTCCCTCCACCCCCTCCTCTCTCTCTCTCCCTCCACCCCCCGTCTCTCTCCCTCCACCCCCTCCCCTCTCTCTCTCCCTCCACCCCCTCCTCTCTCTCCCTCCCTCCACCCCCGCACCCCGTCTCTCTCCCTCCACCCCCTCCTCTCTCTCTCCCTCCACCCCCCGTCTCTCTCCCTCCACCCCCTCCCCTCTCTCTCTCCCTCCACCCCCTCCTCTCTCCCTCCCTCCACCCCTGCACCCCGTCTCTCTCCCTCCACCCCCTCCTCTCTCTCTCTCCCTCCACCCCCCGTCTCTCTCCCTCCTCCCCCTCCTCTCTCTCTCCCTCCACTCCCCGCACCCCGTCTCTCTCCCTCCACCCCCTCCTCTCCCTCCACCCCCTCCTCTCTCTCCCTCCACCCCCTCCTCTCTCTCTCCCTCCACCCCCTCCTCTCTCTCTCCCTCCACCCCCTCCCCTCTCTCTCTCCCTCCTCCCCCTCCTCTCTCTCTCCCTCCACTCCCCGCACCCCGTCTCTCTCCCTCCACCCCCTCCTCTCCCTCCACCCCCTCCTCTCCCTCCACCCCCTCCTCTCTCTCCCTCCACCCCCTCCTCTCTCTCTCCCTCCACCCCCTCCTCTCTCTCTCCCTCCACCCCCTCCTCTCTCTCTCCCCCCATGGTTTCCTCTCCTCTCGTTATTCTGAAACCCCACCTCTTCAAAGAGTATCTGAAATAATCTCCCTCCCCTTTCGTGAACTAACACTTGACTCTTTATCTTTTAGGGGTTAGGGGTTAGGGGTTAGGGGTTGGGGTTGGGGTTGGGGTTAGGGGTTAGGGGTTAGGGTTGGGGTTGGGGTTAGGGGTTAGGGGTTGGGGTTGGGGTTGGGGTTAGGGGTTAGGGGTTAGGGTTAGGGTTGGGGTTGGGGTTGGGGTTAGGGTTAGGGTTATACATGAATACAACACTGAATACCTTAAACATCACAGGATGAGCGTTATTATACAGTCTGACAGCAGGTAGTTATTATACAGTCTGACAGCAGGTAGTTATTATACAGTCTGACAGCAGGTAGTTATTATACAGTCTGACAGCAGGTAGAGTTATTATACAGTCTGACAGCAGGTAGTTATTATACAGTCTGACAGCAGGTAGTTATTATACAGTCTGACAGCAGGTAGTTATTATACAGTCTGACAGCAGGTAGTTATTATACAGTCTGACAGCAGGTAGTTATTATACAGTCTGACAGCAGGTAGTTATTATACAGTCTGACAGCAGGTAGTTATTATACAGTCTGACAGCAGGTAGTTATTATACAGTCTGACAGCAGGTAGAGTTATTATACAGTCTGACAGCAGGTAGAGTTATTATACAGTCTGACAGCAGGTAGTTATTATACAGTCTGACAGCAGGTAGTTATTATACAGTCTGAGAGCAGGTAGTTATTATACAGTCTGACAGCAGGTAGTTATTATACAGTCTGACAGCAGGTAGTTATTATATAGTCTGACAGCAGGTAGTTATTATACAGTCTGACAGCAGGTAGTTATTATACAGTCTGACAGCAGGTAGAGTTATTATACAGTCTGACAGCAGGTAGTTATTATACAGTCTGACAGCAGGTAGAGTTATTATACAGTCTGACAGCAGGTAGTTATTATACAGTCTGACAGCAGGTAGTTATCATACAGTCTGACAGCAGGTAGTTATTATACAGTCAGACAGCAGGTAGTTATTATACAGTCTGACAGCAGGTAGTTATTATACAGTCTGACAGCAGGTAGTTATTATACAGTCTGACAGCAGGTAGTTATTATACAGTCTGACAGCAGGTTGTTATTATACAGTCTGACAGCAGGTAGTTATTATACAGTCTGACAGCAGGTAGTTATTATACAGTCTGACAGCAGGTAGTTATTATACAGTCTGACAGCAGGTAGTTATTATACAGTCTGACAGCAGGTAGTTATTATACAGTCTGACAGCAGGTAGTTATTATACAGTCTGACAGCAGGTAGAGTTATTATACAGTCTGACAGCAGGTAGTTATTATACAGTCTGACAGCAGGTAGTTATTATACAGTCTGACAGCAGGTAGTTATTATACAGTCTGACAGCAGGTAGTTATTATACAGTCTGACAGCAGGTAGTTATTATACAGTCTGACAGCAGGTAGTTATTATACAGTCTGACAGCAGGTAGTTATTATACAGTCTGACAGCAGGTAGAGTTATTATACAGTCTGACAGCAGGTAGAGTTATTATACAGTCTGACAGCAGGTAGTTATTATACAGTCTGACAGCAGGTAGTTATTATACAGTCTGACAGCAGGTAGTTATTATACAGTCTGACAGCAGGTAGTTATTATACAGTCTGACAGCAGGTAGTTATTATACAGTCTGACTGCAGGTAGTTATTATACAGTCTGACAGCAGGTAGTTATTATACAGTCTGACAGCAGGTAGTTATACAGTCTGGCAGCAGGTAGTTATTATACAGTCTGACAGCAGGTAGTTATTATACAGTCTGACAGCAGGTAGAGTTATTATACAGTCTGACAGCAGGTAGTTATTATACAGTCTGACAGCAGGTAGTTATTATAGAGTCTGACAGCAGGTAGTTATTATACAGTCTGACAGCAGGTAGAGTTATTATACAGTCTGACAGCAGGTAGTTATTATACAGTCTGACAGCAGGTAGTTATTATACAGTCTGACAGCAGGTAGTTATTATACAGTCTGACAGCAGGTAGTTATTATACAGTCTGACAGCAGGTAGTTATTATAGAGTCTGACAGCAGGTAGTTATTATACAGTCTTACAGCAGGTAGTTATTATACAGTCTGACAGCAGGTAGTTATTATACAGTCTGACAGCAGGTAGTTATTATACAGTCTGACAGCAGGTAGTTATTATACAGTCTGACAGCAGGTAGTTATTATACAGTCTGACAGCAGGTAGTTATTATACAGTCTGACAGCAGGTAGTTATTATACAGTCTGACAGCAGGTAGTTATTATACAGTCTGACAGCAGGTAGTTATTATACAGTCTGACAGCAGGTAGTTATTATACAGTCTGACAGCAGGTAGTTATTATACAGTCTGACAGCAGGTAGTTATTATACAGTCTGACAGCAGGTAGAGTTATTATAGAGTCTGACAGCAGGTAGTTATTATACAGTCTGACAGCAGGTAGTTATTATAGAGTCTGACAGCAGGTAGTTATTATACAGTCTGACAGCAGGTAGAGTTATTATACAGTCTGACAGCAGGTAGAGTTATTATACAGTCTGACAGCAGGTAGTTATTATACAGTCTGACAGCAGGTAGTTATTATACAGTCTGACAGCAGGTAGTTATTATACAGTCTGACAGCAGGTAGTTATTATACAGTCTGACAGCAGGTAGTTATTATACAGTCTGACAGCAGGTAGTTATTATATAGTCTGACAGCAGGTAGTTATTATACAGTCTGACAGCAGGTAGTTATTATACAGTCTGACAGCAGGTAGAGTTATTATACAGTCTGACAGCAGGTAGTTATTATACAGTCTGACAGCAGGTAGAGTTATTATACAGTCTGACAGCAGGTAGTTATTATACAGTCTGACAGCAGGTAGTTATCATACAGTCTGACAGCAGGTAGTTATTATACAGTCAGACAGCAGGTAGTTATTATACAGTCTGACAGCAGGTAGTTATTATACAGTCTGACAGCAGGTAGTTATTATACAGTCTGACAGCAGGTAGTTATTATACAGTCTGACAGCAGGTTGTTATTATACAGTCTGACAGCAGGTAGTTATTATACAGTCTGACAGCAGGTAGTTATTATACAGTCTGACAGCAGGTAGTTATTATACAGTCTGACAGCAGGTAGTTATTATACAGTCTGACAGCAGGTAGTTATTATACAGTCTGACAGCAGGTAGTTATTATACAGTCTGACAGCAGGTAGAGTTATTATACAGTCTGACAGCAGGTAGTTATTATACAGTCTGACAGCAGGTAGTTATTATACAGTCTGACAGCAGGTAGTTATTATACAGTCTGACAGCAGGTAGTTATTATACAGTCTGACAGCAGGTAGTTATTATACAGTCTGACAGCAGGTAGTTATTATACAGTCTGACAGCAGGTAGTTATTATACAGTCTGACAGCAGGTAGAGTTATTATACAGTCTGACAGCAGGTAGAGTTATTATACAGTCTGACAGCAGGTAGTTATTATACAGTCTGACAGCAGGTAGTTATTATACAGTCTGACAGCAGGTAGTTATTATACAGTCTGACAGCAGGTAGTTATTATACAGTCTGACAGCAGGTAGTTATTATACAGTCTGACTGCAGGTAGTTATTATACAGTCTGACAGCAGGTAGTTATTATACAGTCTGACAGCAGGTAGTTATACAGTCTGGCAGCAGGTAGTTATTATACAGTCTGACAGCAGGTAGTTATTATACAGTCTGACAGCAGGTAGAGTTATTATACAGTCTGACAGCAGGTAGTTATTATACAGTCTGACAGCAGGTAGTTATTATAGAGTCTGACAGCAGGTAGTTATTATACAGTCTGACAGCAGGTAGAGTTATTATACAGTCTGACAGCAGGTAGTTATTATACAGTCTGACAGCAGGTAGTTATTATACAGTCTGACAGCAGGTAGTTATTATACAGTCTGACAGCAGGTAGTTATTATACAGTCTGACAGCAGGTAGTTATTATAGAGTCTGACAGCAGGTAGTTATTATACAGTCTTACAGCAGGTAGTTATTATACAGTCTGACAGCAGGTAGTTATTATACAGTCTGACAGCAGGTAGTTATTATACAGTCTGACAGCAGGTAGTTATTATACAGTCTGACAGCAGGTAGTTATTATACAGTCTGACAGCAGGTAGTTATTATACAGTCTGACAGCAGGTAGTTATTATACAGTCTGACAGCAGGTAGTTATTATACAGTCTGACAGCAGGTAGTTATTATACAGTCTGACAGCAGGTAGTTATTATACAGTCTGACAGCAGGTAGTTATTATACAGTCTGACAGCAGGTAGTTATTATACAGTCTGACAGCAGGTAGAGTTATTATAGAGTCTGACAGCAGGTAGTTATTATACAGTCTGACAGCAGGTAGAGTTATTATAGAGTCTGACAGCAGGTAGTTATTATACAGTCTGACAGCAGGTAGTTATTATAGAGTCTGACAGCAGGTAGTTATTATACAGTCTGACAGCAGGTAGAGTTATTATACAGTCTGACAGCAGGTAGAGTTATTATACAGTCTGACAGCAGGTAGTTATTATACAGTCTGACAGCAGGTAGTTATTATACAGTCTGACAGCAGGTAGTTATTATACAGTCTGACAGCAGGTAGTTATTATAGAGTCTGACAGCAGGTAGTTATTATACAGTCTGACAGCAGGTAGTTATTATACAGTCTGACAGCAGGGAGTTATTATACAGTCTGACAGCAGGTAGTTATTATACAGTCTGACAGCAGGTAGTTATTATACAGTCTGACAGCAGGTAGTTATTATAGAGTCTGACAGCAGGTAGAGTTATTATACAGTCTGACAGCAGGTAGTTATTATACAGTCTGACAGCAGGTAGAGTTATTATACAGTCTGACAGCAGGTAGTTATTATACAGTCTGACAGCAGGTAGAGTTATTATACAGTCTGACAGCAGGTAGTTATTATACAGTCTGACAGCAGGTAGTTATTATACAGTCTGACAGCAGGTAGTTATTATAGAGTCTGACAGCAGGTAGTTATTATACAGTCTGACAGCAGGTAGTTATTATACAGTCTGACAGCAGGTAGTTATTATACAGTCTGACAGCAGGTAGTTATTATACAGTCTGACAGCAGGTAGTTATTATACAGTCTGACAGCAGGTAGAGTTATTATACAGTCTGACAGCAGGTAGTTATTATACAGTCTGACAGCAGGTAGTTATTATACAGTCTGACAGCAGGTAGTTATTATAGAGTCTGACAGCAGGTAGTTATTATACAGTCTGACAGCAGGTAGTTATTATACAGTCTGACAGCAGGTAGTTATTATACAGTCTGACAGCAGGTAGTTATTATACAGTCTGACAGCAGGTAGTTATTATACAGTCTGACAGCAGGTAGAGTTATTATACAGTCTGACAGCAGGTAGTTATTATAGAGTCTGACAGCAGGTAGTTATTATACAGTCTGACAGCAGGTAGTTATTATACAGTCTGACAGCAGGTAGTTATTATACAGTCTGACAGCAGGTAGTTATTATACAGTCTGACAGCAGGTAGTTATTATACAGTCTGACAGCAGGTAGTTATTATAGAGTCTGACAGCAGGTAGTTATTATACAGTCTGACATCAGGTAGTTATTATACAGTCTGACAGCAGGGAGTTATTATACAGTCTGACAGCAGGTAGTTATTATACAGTCTGACAGCAGGTAGTTATTATACAGTCTGACAGCAGGTAGTTATTATACAGTCTGACAGCAGGTAGTTATTATACAGTCTGACAGCAGGTAGTTATTATACAGTCTGACAGCAGGTAGTTATTATACAGTCTGACAGCAGGTAGTTATTATACAGTCTGACAGCAGGTAGTTATTATACAGTCTGACAGCAGGTAGTTATTATACAGTCTGACAGCAGGTAGTTATTATACAGTCTGACTGCAGGTAGTTATTATACAGTCTGACAGCAGGTAGTTATTATACAGTCTGACAGCAGGTAGTTATACAGTCTGGCAGCAGGTAGTTATTATACAGTCTGACAGCAGGTAGTTATTATACAGTCTGACAGCAGGTAGAGTTATTATACAGTCTGACAGCAGGTAGTTATTATACAGTCTGACAGCAGGTAGTTATTATAGAGTCTGACAGCAGGTAGTTATTATACAGTCTGACAGCAGGTAGAGTTATTATACAGTCTGACAGCAGGTAGTTATTATACAGTCTGACAGCAGGTAGTTATTATACAGTCTGACAGCAGGTAGTTATTATACAGTCTGACAGCAGGTAGTTATTATACAGTCTGACAGCAGGTAGTTATTATAGAGTCTGACAGCAGGTAGTTATTATACAGTCTTACAGCAGGTAGTTATTATACAGTCTGACAGCAGGTAGTTATTATACAGTCTGACAGCAGGTAGTTATTATACAGTCTGACAGCAGGTAGTTATTATACAGTCTGACAGCAGGTAGTTATTATACAGTCTGACAGCAGGTAGTTATTATACAGTCTGACAGCAGGTAGTTATTATACAGTCTGACAGCAGGTAGTTATTATACAGTCTGACAGCAGGTAGTTATTATACAGTCTGACAGCAGGTAGTTATTATACAGTCTGACAGCAGGTAGTTATTATACAGTCTGACAGCAGGTAGTTATTATACAGTCTGACAGCAGGTAGAGTTATTATAGAGTCTGACAGCAGGTAGTTATTATACAGTCTGACAGCAGGTAGTTATTATAGAGTCTGACAGCAGGTAGTTATTATACAGTCTGACAGCAGGTAGAGTTATTATACAGTCTGACAGCAGGTAGAGTTATTATACAGTCTGACAGCAGGTAGTTATTATACAGTCTGACAGCAGGTAGTTATTATACAGTCTGACAGCAGGTAGTTATTATACAGTCTGACAGCAGGTAGTTATTATAGAGTCTGACAGCAGGTAGTTATTATACAGTCTGACAGCAGGTAGTTATTATACAGTCTGACAGCAGGGAGTTATTATACAGTCTGACAGCAGGTAGTTATTATACAGTCTGACAGCAGGTAGTTATTATACAGTCTGACAGCAGGTAGTTATTATAGAGTCTGACAGCAGGTAGAGTTATTATACAGTCTGACAGCAGGTAGTTATTATACAGTCTGACAGCAGGTAGAGTTATTATACAGTCTGACAGCAGGTAGTTATTATACAGTCTGACAGCAGGTAGTTATTATACAGTCTGACAGCAGGTAGTTATTATACAGTCTGACAGCAGGTAGAGTTATTATACAGTCTGACAGCAGGTAGTTATTATACAGTCTGACAGCAGGTAGTTATTATACAGTCTGACAGCAGGTAGTTATTATAGAGTCTGACAGCAGGTAGTTATTATACAGTCTGACAGCAGGTAGTTATTATACAGTCTGACAGCAGGTAGTTATTATACAGTCTGACAGCAGGTAGTTATTATACAGTCTGACAGCAGGTAGTTATTATACAGTCTGACAGCAGGTAGAGTTATTATACAGTCTGACAGCAGGTAGTTATTATACAGTCTGACAGCAGGTAGTTATTATACAGTCTGACAGCAGGTAGTTATTATAGAGTCTGACAGCAGGTAGTTATTATACAGTCTGACAGCAGGTAGTTATTATACAGTCTGACAGCAGGTAGTTATTATACAGTCTGACAGCAGGTAGTTATTATACAGTCTGACAGCAGGTAGTTATTATACAGTCTGACAGCAGGTAGAGTTATTATACAGTCTGACAGCAGGTAGTTATTATAGAGTCTGACAGCAGGTAGTTATTATACAGTCTGACAGCAGGTAGTTATTATACAGTCTGACAGCAGGTAGTTATTATACAGTCTGACAGCAGGTAGTTATTATACAGTCTGACAGCAGGTAGTTATTATACAGTCTGACAGCAGGTAGTTATTATAGAGTCTGACAGCAGGTAGTTATTATACAGTCTGACATCAGGTAGTTATTATACAGTCTGACAGCAGGGAGTTATTATACAGTCTGACAGCAGGTAGTTATTATACAGTCTGACAGCAGGTAGTTATTATACAGTCTGACAGCAGGTAGTTATTATAGAGTCTGACAGCAGGTAGAGTTATTATACAGTCTGACAGCAGGTAGTTATTATACAGTCTGACAGCAGGTAGTTATTATACAGTCTGACAGCAGGTAGTTATTATACAGTCTGACAGCAGGTAGTTATTATACAGTCTGACAGCAGGTAGAGTTATTATACAGTCTGACAGCAGGTAGTTATTATACAGTCTGACAGCAGGTAGTTATTATACAGTCTGACAGCAGGTAGTTATTATAGAGTCTGACAGCAGGTAGAGTTATTATACAGTCTGACAGCAGGTAGTTATTATACAGTCTGACAGCAGGTAGTTATTATACAGTCTGACAGCAGGTAGTTATTATACAGTCTGACAGCAGGTAGTTATTATACAGTCTGACAGCAGGTAGAGATATTATACAGTCTGACAGCAGGTAGTTATTATACAGTCTGACAGCAGGTAGTTATTATACAGTCTGACAGCAGGTAGTTATTATAGAGTCTGACAGCAGGTAGTTATTATACAGTCTGACAGCAGGTAGTTATTATACAGTCTGACAGCAGGTAGTTATTATACAGTCTGACAGCAGGTAGTTATTATACAGTCTGACAGCAGGTAGTTATTATACAGTCTGACAGCAGGTAGAGTTATTATACAGTCTGACAGCAGGTAGTTATTATAGAGTCTGACAGCAGGTAGTTATTATACAGTCTGACAGCAGGTAGTTATTATACAGTCTGACAGCAGGTAGTTATTATACAGTCTGACAGCAGGTAGTTATTATACAGTCTGACAGCAGGTAGTTATTATACAGTCTGACAGCAGGTAGTTATTATACAGTCTGACAGCAGGTAGTTATTATACAGTCTGACAGCAGGTAGTTATTATACAGTCTGACAGCAGGTAGTTATTATACAGTCTGACAGCAGGTAGAGTTATTATACAGTCTGACAGCAGGTAGTTATTATACAGTCTGACAGCAGGTAGAGTTATTATACAGTCTGACAGCAGGTAGTTATTATACAGTCTGACAGCAGGTAGTTATTATACAGTCTGACAGCAGGTAGTTATTATACAGTCTGACAGCAGGTAGAGTTATTATACAGTCTGACAGCAGGTAGTTATTATACAGTCTGACAGCAGGTAGTTATTATACAGTCTGACAGCAGGTAGTTATTATAGAGTCTGACAGCAGGTAGTTATTATACAGTCTGACAGCAGGTAGTTATTATACAGTCTGACAGCAGGTAGTTATTATACAGTCTGACAGCAGGTAGTTATTATACAGTCTGACAGCAGGTAGAGTTATTATACAGTCTGACAGCAGGTAGTTATTATACAGTCTGACAGCAGGTAGTTATTATACAGTCTGACAGCAGGTAGTTATTATAGAGTCTGACAGCAGGTAGTTATTATACAGTCTGACAGCAGGTAGTTATTATACAGTCTGACAGCAGGTAGTTATTATACAGTCTGACAGCAGGTAGTTATTATACAGTCTGACAGCAGGTAGTTATTATACAGTCTGACAGCAGGTAGAGTTATTATACAGTCTGACAGCAGGTAGTTATTATAGAGTCTGACAGCAGGTAGTTATTATACAGTCTGACAGCAGGTAGTTATTATACAGTCTGACAGCAGGTAGTTATTATACAGTCTGACAGCAGGTAGTTATTATACAGTCTGACAGCAGGTAGTTATTATACAGTCTGACAGCAGGTAGTTATTATACAGTCTGACAGCAGGTAGTTATTATACAGTCTGACAGCAGGTAGTTATTATACAGTCTGACAGCAGGGAGTTATTATACAGTCTGACAGCAGGTAGTTATTATACAGTCTGACAGCAGGTAGTTATTATACAGTCTGACAGCAGGTAGTTATTATAGAGTCTGACAGCAGGTAGAGTTATTATACAGTCTGACAGCAGGTAGTTATTATACAGTCTGACAGCAGGTAGAGTTATTATACAGTCTGACAGCAGGTAGTTATTATACAGTCTGACAGCAGGTAGTTATTATACAGTCTGACAGCAGGTAGTTATTATACAGTCTGACAGCAGGTAGAGTTATTATACAGTCTGACAGCAGGTAGTTATTATACAGTCTGACAGCAGGTAGTTATTATACAGTCTGACAGCAGGTAGTTATTATAGAGTCTGACAGCAGGTAGTTATTATACAGTCTGACAGCAGGTAGTTATTATACAGTCTGACAGCAGGTAGTTATTATACAGTCTGACAGCAGGTAGTTATTATACAGTCTGACAGCAGGTAGTTATTATACAGTCTGACAGCAGGTAGAGTTATTATACAGTCTGACAGCAGGTAGTTATTATACAGTCTGACAGCAGGTAGTTATTATACAGTCTGACAGCAGGTAGTTATTATAGAGTCTGACAGCAGGTAGTTATTATACAGTCTGACAGCAGGTAGTTATTATACAGTCTGACAGCAGGTAGTTATTATACAGTCTGACAGCAGGTAGTTATTATACAGTCTGACAGCAGGTAGTTATTATACAGTCTGACAGCAGGTAGAGTTATTATACAGTCTGACAGCAGGTAGTTATTATAGAGCCTGACAGCAGGTAGTTATTATACAGTCTGACAGCAGGTAGTTATTATACAGTCTGACAGCAGGTAGTTATTATACAGTCTGACAGCAGGTAGTTATTATACAGTCTGACAGCAGGTAGTTATTATACAGTCTGACAGCAGGTAGTTATTATACAGTCTGACAGCAGGTAGTTATTATACAGTCTGACAGCAGGTAGTTATTATACAGTCTGACAGCAGGTAGGGTTATTATACAGTCTGACAGCAGGTAGTTATTATACAGTCTGACATCAGGTAGTTATTATACAGTCTGACAGCAGGTAGTTATTATACAGTCTGACAGCAGGTAGTTATTATACAGTCTGACAGCAGGTAGTTATTATACAGTCTGACAGCAGGTAGTTATTATACAGTCTGACAGTAGGTAGAGTTATTATACAGTCTGACAGCAGGTAGAGTTATTATACAGTCTGACAGCAGGTAGTTATTATACAGTCTGACAGCAGGTAGTTATTATACAGTCTGACAGCAGGTAGTTATTATACAGTCTGACAGCAGGTAGTTATTATACAGTCTGACAGTAGGTAGAGTTATTATACAGTCTGACAGCAGGTAGTTATTATAGAGTCTGACAGCAGGTAGTTATTATACAGTCTGACAGCAGGTAGAGTTATTATACAGTCTGACAGCAGGTAGTTATTATACAGTCTGACAGCAGGTAGTTATTATACAGTCTGACAGCAGGTAGTTATTATACAGTCTGACAGCAGGTAGTTATTATACAGTCTGACAGCAGGTAGTTATTATACAGTCTGACAGCAGGTAGAGTTATTATACAGTCTGACAGCAGGTAGTTATTATAGAGTCTGACAGCAGGTAGTTATTATACAGTCTGACAGCAGGTAGTTATTATACAGTCTGACAGCAGGTAGTTATTATACAGTCTGACAGCAGGTAGTTATTATACAGTCTGACAGCAGGTAGTTATTATACAGTCTGACAGCAGGTAGTTATTATACAGTCTGACAGCAGGTAGTTATTATACAGTCTGACAGCAGGTAGTTATTATACAGTCTGACAGCAGGTAGTTATTATACAGTCTGACAGCAGGTAGGGTTATTATACAGTCTGACAGCAGGTAGTTATTATACAGTCTGACATCAGGTAGTTATTATACAGTCTGACAGCAGGTAGTTATTATACAGTCTGACAGCAGGTAGTTATTATACAGTCTGACAGCAGGTAGTTATTATACAGTCTGACAGCAGGTAGTTATTATACAGTCTGACAGTAGGTAGAGTTATTATACAGTCTGACAGCAGGTAGAGTTATTATACAGTCTGACAGCCGGTAGTTATTATACAGTCTGACAGCAGGTAGTTATTATACAGTCTGACAGCAGGTAGAGTTATTATACAGTCTGACAGCAGGTAGAGTTATTATACAGTCTGACAGCAGGTAGTTATTATAGAGTCTGACAGCAGGTAGTTATTATACAGTCTGACAGCAGGTAGAGTTATTATACAGTCTGACAGCAGGTAGTTATTATACAGTCTGACAGCAGGTAGTTATTATACAGTCTGACAGCAGGTAGTTATTATACAGTCTGACAGCAGGTAGTTATTATACAGTCTGACAGCAGGTAGTTATTATAGAGTCTGACAGCAGGTAGTTATTATACAGTCTGAGAGCAGGTAGAGTTATTATACAGTCTGACAGCAGGTAGTTATTATACAGTCTGACAGCAGGTAGTTATTATACAGTCTGACAGTAGGTAGTTATTATACAGTCTGACAGCAGGTAGTTATTATACAGTCTGACAGCAGGTAGTTATTATACAGTCTGACAGCAGGTAGTTATTATACAGTCTGACAGCAGGTAGTTATTATACAGTCTGACAGCAGGTAGGGTTATTATACAGTCTGACAGCAGGTAGAGTTATTATATAGTCTGACAGCAGGTAGTTATTATACAGTCTGACAGCAGGTAGTTATTATACAGTCTGACAGCAGGTAGTTATTATACAGTCTGACAGCAGGTAGTTATTATACAGTCTGACAGCAGGTAGCGTTATTATACAGTCTGACAGCAGGTAGTTATTATACAGTCTGACAGCAGGTAGTTATTATACAGAAACAGGCCAGGTTCAATAAGACTTATTATTACAGTAGAGTTAACAGGCCAGGTTCAATAAGACTTATTATTACAGTAGAGAAAACAGGCCAGGTTCAATCAGACTTATTATTACAGTAGAGAAAACAGGCCAGGTTCAATCAGACGTATTATTACAGTAGAGGAAACAGGCCAGGTTCAATCAGATGGACTGTGTGATACAGCAGGACTTCACCCCTCCTCACTAACCTTCAGCCCTCCTCACCCGTCCTCCCTCCCCCGCCCTCATTCATTTAACAGACCTGTGTGTGTGTGTCCATATGGGTTTAATCATGGCTGACGCCAGCTCAGTGAACAGAACAGCAGGTTAACAACCTGAACCTGCAGGAAAACACACCAAGGTCACAGAGCTCTGTACTCTCTATTCAAAACTCAAACATGCGTCCCAAATGGCTCCCTATACCCTACATAGTGCACTGCCTTTGACCAGTGCATGCATAAGCAATAGTGTGTAATTTAGGAGACAGACATGTTCCCAGCCCGTCTACCCACAGGCCTCAGGGGGGGCAGGGTAGCCTAGTGGTTAGAGGACTAGTAACAGGCCTCAGGGGGGGCAGGGTAGCCTAGTGGTTAGAGGACTAGTAACAGGCCTCAGGGGGGGCAGGGTAGCCTAGTGGTTAGAGGACTAGTAACAGGCCTCAGGGGGGGCAGGGTAGCCTAGTGGTTAGAGGACTAGTAACAGGCCTCAGGGGGGGCAGGGTAGCCTAGTGGTTAGAGGACTAGTAACAGGCCTCAGGGGGGGCAGGGTAGCCTAGTGGTTAGAGGACTAGCAACAGGCCTCAGGGGGGGCAGGGTAGCCTAGTGGTTAGAGGACTAGTAACAGGCCTCAGGGGGGGCAGGGTAGCCTAGTGGTTAGAGGACTAGTAACAGGCCGCAGGGCTTAGTGCAAGACGGGATAAATATCTCCTCTAACAGAGAGACCAGCCATCCATCAGACTATTTATCATGCCAGGGATATCTGACCGGGAGATCTGACCGGGATATCTGACCGGGATATCTGACCGGGAGATCTGACCGGGAGATCTGACCGGGATATCTGACCGGGATATCTGACCGGGATATCTGACAGGGATATCTGACAGGGATATCTGACAGGGATATCTGACAGGGATATCTGACTGGGATACTTGCCAGGGATATCTGACCGGGCTATCTGACCGGGCTATCTGACTGGGATATCTGACTGGGATATCTGACCGGGATATCTGACCGGGATATCTGACCGGGCTATCTGACCGGGCTATCTGACCGGGATATCTGACCGGGCTATCTGATCGGGATATCTGACCGGGAAATCTGACCGTGGTAGAAGTTTCCTTTCCTGCTGGGTAGGGTCAACATAGGATTTACTTAAGAAAATTATCAGAACAATTTTTGTACATTAACATACCTGAACATAACACTACATATCACTGTCATAGTAAAGATATACCAGGACATGTCATAACACTACATATCACTGTCATAGTAAAGATATACCAGGACATGTCATAACACTACATATCACTGTCATAGTAAAGATATACCATGACATGTCATAACACTACATATCACTGTCATAGTAAAGATATACCTGAACACTCTGTCATAACACTACATATCACTGTCATAGTAAAGATATACCATGACATTATGTCATAACACTACATATCACTGTCATAGTAAAGATATACCATGACATTATGTCATAACACTACATATCACTGTCATAGTAAAGATATACCATGACATTATGTCATAACACTACATATCACTGTCATAGTAAAGATATACCATGACATTATGTCATAACACTACATATCACTGTCATAGTAAAGATATACCATGACATGTCATAACACTACATATAACTGTCATAGTAAAGATATACCTGAACACTCTGTCATAACACTACATATCACTGTCATAGTAAAGATATACCATGACATTATGTCATAACACTACATATCACTGTCATAGTAAAGATATACCATGACATGTCATAACACTACATATAACTGTCATAGTAAAGATATACCTGAACACTCTGTCATAACACTACATATCACTGTCATAGTAAAGATATACCATGACATGTCATAACACTACATATCACTGTCATAGTAAAGATATACCAGGACATTATGTCATAACACTACATATCACTGTCATAGTAAAGATATACCATGACATGTCATAACACTACATATCACTGACATATCAGAAAACAGGCATGACACAACCTGTCACATAGCAGCAGTTGGTTTGTCAAACAGCTGTTTAACACAGGCGTTTCTGTCGCTGTCGGAGGACTCAAAACAAACATTTCAGTGTTTACAACAATTTGTTTAACGCCCAGATTATAATCACTTTAAATGAAGCTGATCTCCCGTGGGCAGATTCTACGTGAAGACCGAGAGAATCTGCCAGGACTGAACGGGAGATCCGAGCAGCATTAAGTTCCGTTTTTTGGGGGATTTTCACCACCGGTTATTTGGACCTATCAGGATTGGGCGAAGGCGGTGCTTTAAACTGCCTTCGCCTCGAGTCCTTGGCCCGTGTACCAAAAATGGATCGTAAGGGAACGGGGGCTTTGGCTGAGAGTTTCATTTTTGCGAGGGCGGAGAGAGAGGAGATTTTTTTTACCGGAACTCTCAATTTCTATCCCGTATGAACACAGACGTTAATTGCGCAGCTGACCAAATAACGCAAGATTATACTTCTGGATTAACGGAGATTAAAACGAAGCAGATAATGAGCTTTTTCCTCAAATCAAACATCAAAGAAACGTTGGGTGGCACGGCAGCCTTTTTCTCGCCAGGGCTGAGCTAATCTCCTCATTAGCATTATTAGCATGGCCAACCCACAACCAGCAACGCATTAGCATTATTAGCATGGCCAAGCCACAACCAGCAACGCATTAGCATTATTAGCATTACCAATCCACTACCAGCAATACATTAGCATTATTAGCATAGCCAACCCACAACCAGGAAGACATTAGCATTATTAGCATGGAGCTGGAGAGGATGGCGTTTTACGTGCTCCCAACCAACTGTGCTGTTTTATTTGATTTTTAGCTGTTTGCAACTTATTTTGATCTGCTACGTTGATCCTCAACACTGGGGTCCTTCAGGGGTGTGTACTTAGTCCCCTCCTGTACTCCCTGTTCACCCACGACTGCGTGACCAAACATGACTCCAATTCCATCATTATGTTGGCTGATGACACAACAGTGTCAGTGATCACCGACAACGATGAGACGGCCTATAGGGGGAGGTCAGAGACCTGGTGGTAGGGCCTGATCACCGACAACGATGAGACAGCCTATAGGGAGGAGGTCAGAGACCTGGTGGTTTGTTGCCAGGACAACATCTCCCTCAATGTGAGCAAGATAAAGGAGCTGATCGTGGACTACAGGAAAAAAAGGGCGGCAAAGGCCCCCATTAAAATCAACGGGGCCGTAGTGGAGCGTGTCGAGAGTTTCAAGTTCCTTGGTGTCCACATCACCAACGATCTACCACGGTCCAAACACACCAAGACAGGGCATTACGACACCTTTTCTCCCTCAGGAGACTGAAAATATTTGGCATGGGTCCCCCAGATCCTCAAAAAGTTCTACAGCTGCACCATCGAGAGCATCCTGACCGGTTGCATACCGCCTGGTATGGCCTGGTATGGCAGCTGCTCGGCATCTGACCGTGAGGCGCTACAGAGGGTAGAGCGTACGGCCCAGTACATCACTGGAGCCAAGCTTCCAGGACCTATGTAATAGGTGGTGTCAGAGGAAAGCCCCAAAAATGGTCCGATTCAAAACCGGTACCCGTAAATGTAAATAGCCTCGTCGTTGTTATTTTATTCTGTTATTTTTTAGTTTATTTGGTAAATATTTTCTCTTCTTGAACTGCACTGTTGGTTAAGGGCTTGTCAGTCAGCATTTCACAGTACCGTCTACACTGTTGGTTAAGGGCTTGTCAGTCAGCATTTCACAGTAAGGTCTACACTGTTGGTTAAGAGCTTGTCAGTCAGCATTTCACAGTAAGGTCTGCACTGTTGGTTAAGGGCTTGTCAGTCAGCATTTCACAGTAAGGTCTACACTGTTGGTTAAGGGCTTGTCAGTCAGCATTTCACAGTAAGGTCTGCACTGTTGGTTAAGGGCTTGTCAGTCAGCATTTCACAGTACCGTCTACACTGTTGGTTAAGGGCTTGTCAGTCAGCATTTCACAGTAAGGTCTACACTGTTGGTTAAGGGCTTGTCAGTCAGCATTTCACAGTAAGGTCTACACTGTTGGTTAAGGGCTTGTCAGTCAGCATTTCACAGTAAGGTCTACACTGTTGGTTAAGGGCTTGTCAGTCAGCATTTCACAGTAAGGTCTACACTGTTGGTTAAGGGCTTGTCAGTAAGCATTTCACAGGAAGGTCTACACTGTTGGATAAGGGCTTGTCAGTCAGCATTTCACAGTACCGTCTACACTGTTGGTTAAGGGCTTGTCAGTCAGCATTTCACAGTAAGGTCTACACTGTTGGTTAAGGGCTTGTCAGTCAGCATTTCACAGTAAGGTCTACACTGTTGGTTAAGGGCTTGTCAGTCAGCATTTCACAGTAAGGTCTACACTGTTGGTTAAGGGCTTGTCAGTCAGCATTTCACAGTAAGGTCTACACTGTTGGTTAAGGGCTTGTCAGTCAGCATTTCACAGTAAGGTCTACACTGTTGGTTAAGGGCTTGTCAGTCAGCATTTCACAGTACCGTCTACACTGTTGGTTAAGGGCTTGTCAGTCAGCATTTCACAGTAAGGTCTACACTGTTGGTTAAGGGCTTGTCAGTCAGCATTTCACAGTACCGTCTACACTGTTGGTTAAGGGCTTGTCAGTCAGCATTTCACAGTAAGGTCTACACTGTTGGTTAAGGGCTTGTCAGTCAGCATTTCACAGTAAAGTCTACACTGTTGGTTAAGGGCTTGTCAGTCAGCATTTCACAGTAAGGTCTACACTGTTGGTTAAGGAATTGTCAGTCAGCATTTCACAGTACCGTCTACACTGTTGGTTAAGGAATTGTCAGTCAGCATTTCACAGGAAGGTCTACACTGTTGGTTAAGGGGTTGTCAGTCAGCATTTCACAGTAAGGTCTACACTGTTGGTTAAGGAATTGTCAGTCAGCATTTCACAGTACCGTCTACACTGTTGGTTAAGGGCTTGTCAGTCAGCATTTCACAGTAAGGTCTACACTGTTGGTTAAGGGCTTGTCAATCAGCATTTCACAGTACCGTCTACACTGTTGGTTAAGGGCTTGTCAGTCAGCATTTCACAGTAAAGTCTACACTGTTGGTTAAGGGCTTGTCAGTCAGCATTTCACAGTAAGGTCTACACTGTTGGTTAAGGGCTTGTCAGTCAGCATTTCACAGTACCGTCTACACTGTTGGTTAAGGGCTTGTCAGTCAGCATTTCACAGTACCGTCTACACTGTTGGTTAAGGGCTTGTCAGTCAGCATTTCACAGTAAGGTCTACACTGTTGGTTAAGGGCTTGTCAGTCAGCATTTCACAGTACCGTCTACACTGTTGGTTAAGGGCTTGTCAGTCAGCATTTCACAGTAAGGTCTACACTGTTGGTTAAGGGCTTGTCAGTCAGCATTTCACAGTAAGGTCTACACTGTTGGTTAAGGGCTTGTCAGTCAGCATTTCACAGTACCGTCTACACTGTTGGTTAAGGGCTTGTCAGTCAGCATTTCACAGTAAGGTCTACACTGTTAGTTAAGGGCTTGTCAGTCAGCATTTCACAGTAAGGTCTACACTGTTGGTTAAGGGCTTGTCAGTCAGCATTTCACAGTAAAGTCTACACTGTTGGTTAAGGGCTTTTCAGTAAGCATTTCACAGTAAGGTCTACACTGTTGGTTAAGGGCTTGTCAATAAGCATTTCACGGTACCGTCTACACTGTTGGTTAAGGGCTTGTCAGTCAGCATTTCACAGTAAGGTCTACACTGTTGGTTAAGGGCTTGTCAGTCAGCATTTCACAGTACCGTTTACACTGTTGGTTAAGGGCTTGTCAGTCAGCATTTCACAGTAAGGTCTACACTGTTGGTTAAGGGCTTGTCAGTCAGCATTTCACAGTACCGTCTACACTGTTGGTTAAGGGCTTGTCAGTCAGCATTTCACAGTACCGTCTACACTGTTGGTTAAGGGCTTGTCAGTCAGCATTTCACAGGAAGGTCTACACTGTTGGTTAAGGGCTTGTCAGTCAGCATTTCACAGTACCGTCTACACTGTTGGTTAAGGGCTTGTCAGTCAGCATTTCACAGTAAGGTCTACACTGTTGGTTAAGGGCTTGTCAGTCAGCATTTCACAGTACCGTCTACACTGTTGGTTAAGGGCTTGTCAGTCAGCATTTCACAGTAAGGTCTACACTGTTGGTTAAGGGCTTGTCAGTCAGCATTTCACAGTACCGTCTACACTGTTGGTTAAGGGCTTGTCAGTCAGCATTTCACAGTACCGTCTACACTGTTGGTTAAGGGCTTGTCAGTCAGCATTTCACAGTAAGGTCTACACTGTTGGTTAAGGGCTTGTCAGTCAGCATTTCACAGTACCGTCTACACTGTTGGTTAAGGGCTTGTCAGTCAGCATTTCACAGTAAGGTCTACACTGTTGGTTAAGGGCTTGTCAGTCAGCATTTCACAGTAAGGTCTACACTGTTGGTTAAGGGCTTGTCAGTAAGCATTTCACGGTAAGGTCTACACTGTTGGTTAAGGGCTTGTCAGTAAGCATTTCACGGTAAGGTCTACACTGTTGGTTAAGGGCTTGTCAGTCAGCATTTCACAGTAAGGTCTACACTGTTGGTTAAGGGCTTGTCAGTAAGCATTTCACGGTAAGGTCTACACTTGTTATATGCGGCGCATGTGACAAATACAGTTTGTATTTGATCCGAACCTACAACCAGACAACACATTATCATTATTAACATAAGGACTGAGAGCTGGGCTCTAAACAGCTGAGCTGATTCACTTCACTTTAACCTTCCACATTAAAACACATGGCTCTCTGGCCTACGTCCCAAACGGTACCCTAGTCATCAACAGTCCACTACTTCTGTAGTGCACTATATAGTAAATAGGGATGCAGGCAGGGTGCTACTTCCATGGGATATCACACAGAGAGAGAGAGAGGGAGAGGAGAGAGACAGAGAGAGAGAGAGAGAGAGACAGGGAGAGGAGAGAGACAGAGAGAGAGAGAGAGACAGAGAGACAGAGAGAGAGAGAGACAGAGAGAGAGAGAGAGAGAGACAGGGAGAGGAGACAGAGAGAGAGAGAGAGAGACAGAGAGAGAGAGACAGGCAGGGTGCTAATTCCATGAGATATAACACAGAGAGAGAGACAGGGAGAGGAGAGAGACAGAGAGAGAGAGAGAGACAGAGAGAGAGAGACAGGCAGGGTGCTAATTCCATGAGATATCACACAGAGAGAGAGACAGGGAGAGGAGAGAGACAGAGAGAGAGAGAGAGACAGAGAGAGAGAGAGACAGAGAGAGAGAGAGAGAGAGAGAGAGAGAGAGACAGGGAGAGGAGAGAGACAGAGAGAGAGAGAGAGAGAGACAGAGAGAGAGAGACAGGCAGGGTGCTAATTCCATGAGATATCACACAGAGAAAGAGACAGGGAGAGGAGAGAGACAGAGAGAGAGAGAGAGAGAAAGAGACAGGGAGAGGAGAGAGAGAGAGAGAAAGAGAGACAGAGAGAGAGAGACAGGCAGGGTGCTAATTCCATGGGATATCACACAGAGAGAGAGACAGGGAGAGGAGAGAGACAGAGAGAGAGAGAGAGAGAGACAGAGAGAGAGAGACAGGCAGGGTGCTAATTCCATGAGATATCACACAGAGAAAGAGACAGGGAGAGGAGAGAGACAGAGAGAGAGAGAGAGAGAAAGAGACAGGGAGAGGAGAGAGAGAGAGAGAAAGAGAGACAGAGAGAGAGAGACAGGCAGGGTGCTAATTCCATGGGATATCACACAGAGAGAGAGACAGGGAGAGGAGAGAGACAGAGAGAGAGAGAGAGACAGAGAGAGAGAGACAGGCAGGGTGCTAATTCCATGAGATATCACACAGAGAAAGAGACAGGGAGAGGAGAGAGACAGAGAGAGAGAGAGAGAGAGAGAGAAAGAGACAGGGAGAGGAGAGAGAGAGAGAGAAAGAGAGACAGAGAGAGAGAGACAGGCAGGGTGCTAATTCCATGGGATATCACACAGAGAGAGACAGGGAGAGGAGAGAGACAGAGAGAGAGAAAGAGAGAGAGAGAGAGAGACAGGCAGGGTGCTAATTCCATGGGATATCACACAGAGAGAGAGACAGAGAGACAGAGAGAGAGAGAGGAGAGAGACAGAGAGAGAGAGATATTTAATACAGACTTGGCTATTTAACAAGAAAAGAGATCTGGACACATGGAACCTGTTGTTGATGACACAACACCTGACTTGTTACAGGTGAATTAAATGACAATTTGTCGATTTTGTGTCAAACCTCTAAAAATAGTAACTATGAATCACTATACAGGGTCAGTGAAGAACATCTCCCACTATACAGGGTCAGTGAAGGTCAGTTCCCACTATACAGGGTCAGTGAAGGACATCTCCCAATATACAGGGTCAGTGAAGGTGACCTCCCACTATACAGGGTCAGTGAAGGTGACCTCCCCCTAAACAGGGTCAGTGAAGGTGACCTCCCACTATACAGGGTCAGTGAAGGTCATCTCCCACTATACAGGGTCAGTGAAGGTCAGATCCCACTATACAGGGTCAGTGAAGGTGACCTTCCACTATACAGGGTCAGTGAAGGTGACCTTCCACTATACAGGGTCAGTGAAGGTGACCTCCCACTATACAGGGTCAGTGAAGGTCATCTCCCACTATACAGGGTCAGTGAAAGTCAGAGATGTTTTCAGTCTGACTCCTAATAGGATGAAATAACAACCAGTTCAGAGTCTCTGCCTGCCCAAGAGGCCTTGATCAAGCAGTAGCTTATACACAGCAGGTTTTTATTTATTTGTACTCTTTTCTACATTGTAGAATAATAGTGAAGACGTCAGAACTGTGAAATAACACATGGAATCATGTAGTAACTATTAAAAAAAAGTGTTAAAGAAATCAAAATATATTTTATTTTTGAGATTCTTCCAAGTAGCCACTCTTTGCCTTGATGACAGCTGTCCACACTCTTGGCATTCTCTCAACCAGCTTCATGGGGTAGTCACCTGGAATTTCAATTAACAGGTGTGCCTTGTTAAAAGTTCATGTATGGAATTTCTTTCCTTCTTACTGAGTTTGAGCCAATCAGTTGTGTTGTGACCAAGTCCATATTATGGCAAGAACAGCTCAAATAAGCAAAGAGAAACGACAGTCCATCATTACTATAAGACATGAAGGTCAGTCCATCATTACTATAAGACATGAAGGTCAGTCCATCATTACTATAAGACATGAAGATCAGTCCATCATTACTTTAAGACATGAAGGTCAGTCCATCATTACTTTAAGACATGAAGGTCAGTCCATCATTACTATAAGACATGAAGGTCAGTCCATCATTACTTTAAGACATGAAGATCAGTCCATCATTACTTTAAGACATGAAGGTCAGTCCATCATTACTATAAGACATGAAGGTCAGTCCATTATTACTATAAGACATGGAGGTCAGTCCATTATTACTATAAGACATGAAGGTCAGTCCATCATTACTATAAGACATGAAGGTCAGTCCATTATTACTATAAGACATGAAGGTCAGTCCATTATTACTATAAGACATGAAGGTCAGTCCATCATTACTATAAGACATGAAGGTCAGTCCATCATTACTATAAGACATGAAGGTCAGTCCATTATTACTATAAGACATGAAGGTCAGTCAATACGGAACATTTCAAGAACTTTGAAAGGTTCTTCAAGTGCAGTCGCAAAAACCATCAAGCGCTATGATGAAACTGACTCTCATGAGGACTGCCACAGGAAAGGAAGACCCAGAGTTCCCTCTGCTGCAGAGGATAAGTTCATTAGAGTTACCAGCCTCAAAAATTGCAGCCCACATAAATGCTTCACAGAGTTCAAGTAACAGACACATCTCAACATCAACTGTTCACAGGAGACCGCGTGAATCAGGCCTTCATGGTCAAATTGCTGTAAAGAAACCACTACTAAAAGACACCAATAAGAAGAAGAGACTTGCTTGGGCCAAGAAACCCGAGCAGTGGACATTAGACCGGTGGAAACCTGTCCTTTGGTCTGATGAGCCCAAACTTGAGATTTTTTGGTTCAAACCGTCGTGTCTTTGTAGTACACACTACTACATGAAAAGGATCTGACACAGGGTTGGGTGGTCGTATAACGTTATGATTCTGACAGACCAGACCAGGGTGGTCGTATAACGTTATGATTCTGACAACCAGACCAGGGTGGTAGTATAACATTATGATTCTGACAGACCAGACCAGGGTGGTTGTATAACGTTATGATTCTGACAGACCAGACCAGGGTGGTCGTATAACGTTATGATTCTGACAGACCAGGGTGGTAGTCTAACATTATGATTCTGACAGACCAGACCAGGGTGGTAGTATAACATTATGATTCTGACAGACCAGGGTGGTCGGATAACGTTATGATTCTGACAGACCAGGGTGGTAGTATAACGTTATGATTCTGACAGACCAGGGTGGTAGTATAACGTTATGATTCTGACAGACCAGGGTGGTAGTATAACGTTATGATTCTGACAGACCAGGGTGGTAGTATAACATTATGATTCTGACAGACCAGACCAGGGTGGTAGTATAACGTTATGATTCTGACAGACCAGGGTGGTAGTATAACGTTGTGATTCTGACAGACCAGACCAGGGTGGTAGTATAACGTTATGATTCTGACAGACCAGGGTGGTAGTATAACGTTATGATTCTGACAGACCAGGGTGGTAGTATAACGTTATGATTCTGACAGACCAGGGTGGTAGTATAACGTTATGATTCTGACAGACCAGGGTGGTAGTATAACGTTATGATTCTGACAGACCAGGGTGGTAGTATAACGTTATGATTCTGACAGACCAGACCAGGGTGGTAGTATAACGTTATGATTCTGACAGACCAGGGTGGTAGTATAACGTTATGATTCTGACAGACCAGACCAGGGTGGTTGTATAACGTTATGATAGTAGTGCACTATGTAGGGAATAGGGTGCCATTTGGTCTAAAGTAGTGCACTATATAGGGAATAGGGTGTCATTTGGTCTAAAGTAGTGCACTATGTAGGGAATAGGGTGTCATTTGGTCTAAAGTAGTGCACTATGTAGGGAATAGGGTGTCATTTGGGATCTACAGTCAGACGGGAGGAGAATGTGCCATGAAATGAGTTTGTGAAGCTAACCGTGGAGCTGAGGGTCGTTGCTGTGATACCTGATTATTGCATGTAGAGTCTATCCAGCTGGAGGCTCATCTACTGTCTGGCTCATTCAGCAGGATTCTAGTCTGGATGGTCCGCTTCCCAAATGGTGCTCTATTCCCTATACCGCACTTCTTATTACCACGGCCCATAGGATGCCTTTTGGGACGCAAACGACCTCTCTGCCACAACAACATTTAATTAACACGCGAGAACGAGGAAGAGGGGGCGGATGAGAGGAGGAGAGGAGAAGGATGAGGAAGAGAGGAGGAGGAGGAGAGGAGGAGGAGAGGAGGAGGAGGATGAGAGGAGGAGGAGAGTAGGAGAAGGAGGATGAGGATGAGGGGTGTTGTGAAGCACCAGGAAGAGGAGATGAAGGAGGAGGAAAATGGGAGAAAGAGGAGGAAGAGAGGAGGAAGAGAGGAGGAGGAGGATGAGAAGAGGAGAGGAGGAGGAGGAGAGGAGGTAGAGAGGAGGAAGAGAGGACGATGAGAGGAGGAGGAGGAGAGGAGGTAGAGAGGAGGAAGAGAGGACGATGAGAGGAGGAGGAGGAGGATGAGAGGAGGAAGAGAGGAGGAGAAGGATGAGAGGAGGAAGAGAGGAGGAGAAGGATGAGAGGAGGAGGGGAGAAGGATGAGGAAGAGAGGAGGAGGAGGAGAGGAGGATGAGAGGAGGAGGAGAGTAGGAGAAGGAGGATGAGGATGAGGGGTGTTGTGAAGCACCAGGAAGAGGAGATGAAGGAGGAGGAAAATGGGAGAAAGAGGAGGAAGAGAGGAGGAAGAGAGGAGGAGGACGATGAGAGGAGGAGGAGGAGAGGAGGTAGAGAGGAGGAAGAGAGGACGATGAGAGGAGGAGGAGGAGGATGAGAGGAGGAAGAGAGGAGGAGAAGGAGGATGAGAGGAGGAAGAGAGGAGGAGGAGGATGAGAGGAGGAGGAGGAGAGGAGGAAGAGAAGAGGATGAGAGGAGGAGGAGGAGAGGAGGAGGAGAGGAGGGAGAGGAGGAGGAGGAGGATGAGAGGAGGAGAGGAGGAGGAGGAGGAAGAGAGGAGGAGGAGGAGGAGGAGAGGAGGAGGAGAGGAGGAAGAGAAGAGGATGAGAGGAGGAGGAGGAGAGGAGGAGGAGAGGAGGGAGAGGAGGAGGAGAGGAGGAAGAGAGGAGGACGAGAGGACTAGGTTGGAGGAGGAGGAGGAAGAAGAGAGGAGGACGAGAGGACTAGGTTGGAGGAGGAGGAAGAGAGGAGGAAGAGAGGACAAGGTTGGAGGAGGAGGAAGCAGCAGTATATCTGTCTGTCTGATAGTATAATGGACCTGTGTGGTGGTATACAGCAGTATATCTGTCTGTCTGTCTGTCTGATAGTATAATGGACCTGTGTGGAGGTAGACAGCAGTATATCTGTCTGTCTGATAGTATAATGGACCTGTGTGGAGGTAGACAGCAGTATATCTGTCTGTCTGTCTGTCTGATAGTATAATGGACCTGTGTGGAGGTAGACAGCAGTATATCTGTCTGTCTGATAGTATAATGGACCTGTGTGGTGGTAGACAGCAGTATATCTGTCTGTCTGATAGTATAATGGACCTGTGTGGAGGTAGACAGCAGTATATCTGTCTGTCTGTCTGTCTGATAGTATAATGGACCTGTATGGTGGTAGACAGCAGTATATCTGTCTGTCTGATAGTATAATGGACCTGTGTGGAGGTAGACAGCAGTATATCTGTCTGTCTGTCTGTCTGATAGTATAATGGACCTGTGTGGAGGTAGACAGCAGTATATCTGTCTGTCTGATAGTATAATGGACCTGTGTGGTGGTAGACAGCAGTATATCTGTCTGTCTGTCTGTCTGATAGTATAATGGACCTGTGTGGAGGTAGACAGCAGTATATCTGTCTGTCTCATAGTATAATGGACCTGTGTGGTGGTAGACAGCAGTATATCTGTCTGTCTGATAGTATAATGGACCTGTGTGGAGGTAGACAGCAGTATATCTGTCTGTCTGATAGTATAATGGACCTGTGTGGAGGTAGACAGCAGTATATCTGTCTGTCTGATAGTATAATGGACCTGTGTGGTGGTAGACAGCAGTATATCTGTCTGTCTGATAGTATAATGGACCTGTGTGGTGGTAGACAGCAGTATATCTGTCTGTCTGATAGTATAATGGACCTGTGTGGAGGTAGACAGCAGTATATCTGTCTGTCTGATAGTATAATGGACCTGTGTGGTGGTAGACAGCACTATATCTGTCTGTCTGATAGTATAATGGACCTGTGTTGAGGTAGACAGCAGTATATCTGTCTGTCTGATAGTATAATGGACCTGTGTGGTGGTAGACAGCAGTATATCTGTCTGTCTGTCTGTCTGATAGTATAATGGACCTGTGTGGAGGTAGACAGCAGTATGTCTGTCTGTCTGATAGTATAATGGACCTGTGTGGAGGTAGACAGCAGTATATCTGTCTGTCTGTCTGTCTGATAGTATAATGGACCTGTGTGGAGGTAGACAGCAGTATATCTGTCTGTCTGATAGTATAATGGACCTGTGTGGTGGTAGACAGCAGTATATCTGTCTGTCTGATAGTATAATGGACCTGTGTGGAGGTAGACAGCAGTATATCTGTCTGTCTGATAGTATAATGGACCTGTGTGGTGGTAGACAGCAGTATATCTGTCTGTCTGTCTGTCTGATAGTATAATGGACCTGTGTGGAGGTAGACAGCAGTATATCTGTCTGTCTGATAGTATAATGGACCTGTGTGGTGGTAGACAGCAGTATATCTGTCTGTCTGATAGTATAATGGACCTGTGTGGAGGTAGACAGCAGTATATCTGTCTGTCTGTCTGTCTGATAGTATAATGGACCTGTGTGGAGGTAGACAGCAGTATATCTGTCTGTCTGATAGTATAATGGACCTGTGTGGTGGTAGACAGCAGTATATCTGTCTGTCTGTCTGTCTGATAGTATAATGGACCTGTGTGGAGGTAGACAGCAGTATATCTGTCTGTCTGATAGTATAATGGACCTGTGTCGAGGTAGACAGCAGTATATCTGTCTGTCTGATAGTATAATGGACCTGTGTGGTGGTAGACAGCAGTATATCTGTCTGTCTGATAGTATAATGGACCTGTGTGGTGGTAGACAGCAGTATATCTGTCTGTCTGATAGTATAATGGACCTGTGTGGTGGTAGACAGCAGTATGTCTGTCTGTCTGATAGTATAATGGACCTGTGTGGTGGTAGACAGCAGTATATCTGTCTGTCTGATAGTATAATGGACCTGTGTGGAGGTAGACAGCAGTATATCTGTCTGTCTGATAGTATAATGGACCTGTGTGGTGGTAGACAGCAGTATATCTGTCTGTCTGTCTGTCTGATAGTATAATGGACCTGTGTGGAGGTAGACAGCAGTATATCTGTCTGTCTGATAGTATAATGGACCTGTGTGGTGGTAGACAGCAGTATATCTGTCTGTCTGATAGTATAATGGACCTGTGTGGAGGTAGACAGCAGTATATCTGTCTGTCTGTCTGTCTGATAGTATAATGGACCTGTGTGGAGGTAGACAGCAGTATATCTGTCTGTCTGATAGTATAATGGACCTGTGTGGTGGTAGACAGCAGTATATCTGTCTGTCTGTCTGTCTGATAGTATAATGGACCTGTGTGGAGGTAGACAGCAGTATATCTGTCTGTCTGATAGTATAATGGACCTGTGTCGAGGTAGACAGCAGTATATCTGTCTGTCTGATAGTATAATGGACCTGTGTGGTGGTAGACAGCAGTATATCTGTCTGTCTGATAGTATAATGGACCTGTGTGGTGGTAGACAGCAGTATATCTGTCTGTCTGATAGTATAATGGACCTGTGTGGTGGTAGACAGCAGTATGTCTGTCTGTCTGATAGTATAATGGACCTGTGTGGTGGTAGACAGCAGTATATCTGTCTGTCTGATAGTATAATGGACCTGTGTGGAGGTAGACAGCAGTATATCTGTCTGTCTGTCTGTCTGATAGTATAATGGACCTGTGTGGAGGTAGACAGCAGTATATCTGTCTGTCTGATAGTATAATGGACCTGTGTGGTGGTAGACAGCAGTATATCTGTCTGTCTGATAGTATAATGGACCTGTGTGGTGGTAGACAGCAGTATATCTGTCTGTCTGATAGTATAATGGACCTGTGTGGAGGTAGACAGCAGTATATCTGTCTGTCTGATAGTATAATGGACCTGTGTGGTGGTAGACAGCAGTATATCTGTCTGTCTGATAGTATAATGGACCTGTGTGGAGGTAGACAGCAGTATATCTGTCTGTCTGATAGTATAATGGACCTGTGTGGAGGTAGACAGCAGTATATCTGTCTGTCTGATAGTATAATGGACCTGTGTGGTGGTAGACAGCAGTATATCTGTCTGTCTGTCTGTCTGATAGTATAATGGACCTGTGTGGAGGTAGACAGCAGTATATCTGTCTGTCTGATAGTATAATGGACCTGTGTGGTGGTAGACAGCAGTATATCTGTCTGTCTGTCTGTCTGATAGTATAATGGACCTGTGTGGAGGTAGACAGCAGTATATCTGTCTGTCTGATAGTATAATGGACCTGTGTGGAGGTAGACAGCAGTATATCTGTCTGTCTGATAGTATAATGGACCTGTGTTGAGGTAGACAGCAGTATATCTGTCTGTCTGATAGTATAATGGACCTGTGTGGAGGTAGACAGCAGTATATCTGTCTGTCTGATAGTATAATGGACCTGTGTGGTGGTAGACAGCAGTATATCTGTCTGTCTGTCTGTCTGATAGTATAATGGACCTGTGTGGAGGTAGACAGCAGTATATCTGTCTGTCTGTCTGTCTGATAGTATAATGGACCTGTGTGGAGGTAGACAGCAGTATGTCTGTCTGTCTGATAGTATAATGGACCTGTGTGGAGGTAGACAGCAGTATATCTGTCTGTCTGTCTGTCTGATAGTATAATGGACCTGTGTGGAGGTAGACAGCAGTATATCTGTCTGTCTGATAGTATAATGGACCTGTGTGGTGGTAGACAGCAGTATATCTGTCTGTCTGATAGTATAATGGACCTGTGTGGAGGTAGACAGCAGTATATCTGTCTGTCTGATAGTATAATGGACCTGTGTGGTGGTAGACAGCAGTATATCTGTCTGTCTGATAGTATAATGGACCTGTGTGGTGGTAGACAGCAGTATATCTGTCTGTCTGATAGTATAATGGACCTGTGTGGTGGTAGACAGCAGTATATCTGTCTGTCTGATAGTATAATGGACCTGTGTGGAGGTAGACAGCAGTATATCTGTCTGTCTGTCTGTCTGATAGTATAATGGACCTGTGTGGAGGTAGACAGCAGTATATCTGTCTGTCTGATAGTATAATGGACCTGTGTGGTGGTAGACAGCAGTATATCTGTCTGTCTGTCTGTCTGATAGTATAATGGACCTGTGTGGAGGTAGACAGCAGTATATCTGTCTGTCTGATAGTATAATGGACCTGTGTTGAGGTAGACAGCAGTATATCTGTCTGTCTGATAGTATAATGGACCTGTGTGGTGGTAGACAGCAGTATATCTGTCTGTCTGATAGTATAATGGACCTGTGTGGTGGTAGACAGCAGTATATCTGTCTGTCTGATAGTATAATGGACCTGTGTGGAGGTAGACAGCAGTATATCTGTCTGTCTGATAGTATAATGGACCTGTGTGGTGGTAGACAGCAGTATATCTGTCTGTCTGTCTGATAGTATAATGGACCTGTGTGGAGGTAGACAGCAGTATATCTGTCTGTCTGTCTGATAGTATAATGGACCTGTGTGGAGGTAGACAGCAGTATACAGTGCCTTGCGAAAGTATTCGGCCCCCTTGAACTTTGCGACCTTTTGCCACATTTCAGGCTTCAAACATAAAGATATAAAACTGTATTTTTTGTGAAGAATCAACAAGAAGTGGGACACAATCATGAAGTGGAACGACATTTATTGGATATTTCAAACTTTTTTAACAAATCAAAAACTGAAAAATTGGGCGTGCAAAATTATTCAGCCCCCTAAAGTTAATACTTTGTAGCGCCACCTTTTGCTGCGATTACAGCTGTAAGTCGCTTGGGGTATGTCTCTATCAGTTTTGCACATCGAGAGACTGACTGTCTGTCTGTCTGATAGTATAATGGACCTGTGTGGAGGTAGACAGCAGTATATCTGTCTGTCTGATAGTATAATTGACCTGTGTGGAGGTAAACCTGGTCAAGAACTACAGGAAATGTATGATCTCTGTAATTGCAAACAAAGGTTTATGTATCAAATATTAAGTTCTGCTTTTCTGATGTATCAAATACTTATACCATGCAATAAAATGCTAATTAATTACTTAAAAATCATATGTGATTTTCTGGATTTTTGTTTTAGATTCCGTCTCTCACAGTTGAAGTGTACCTATGATAAAAATTACAGACCTCGACATGCTTTGTAAGTAGGAAAACCTGCAAAATATACCACATCCCCATGAGGACAAACACTCCTTTAAACTTAGAGGTATAGGGTAAGAGTCAGGTTTAGGGTAAGAGTCAGGTTTAGGGTAAGAGTCAGGTTTAGGGTAAGTGTCAGGTTTAGGGTAAGAGTCTGGTTTAGGGTAAGAGTCAGGTTTAGGGTAAGAGTCAGGTTTAGGGTAAGAGTCTGGTTTAGGGTAAGAGTCAGGTTTAGGGTAAGAGTCAGGTTTAGGGTAAGAGTCAGGTTTAGGGTAAGAGTCAGGTTTAGGGTAAGAGTCAGGTTTAGGGTAAGTGTCAGGTTTAGGGTAAGAGTCAGGTTTAGGGTAAGAGTCAGGTTTAGGGTAAGAGTCAGGTTTAGGGTAAAGGGTTAGTGTGTGGTGTGTGTGTGTGTGTGTGTGTGTGTGTGGTGTGTGTGAATGTGGTGTGTGGTGTGTGTGTGTGTGTGTGTGTGAATGTGGTGTGTGTGTGTGTGTGTGTGGTGTGTGTGAATGTGGTATGTGGTGTTGTGTGGTGTGTGGGTGTGTGTGTGTGTGTGTGTGTGGTGTGTGTGTGTGTGTGTGTGTGTGTGTGAATGTGGTATGTGGTTTGTGGTGGTGTGGTATGTGGTGTTGTGTGGTGTGTGTGTGTTGTGTGGTGTGTGTGTGTGGTATGTGGTGGTATGTGGTGTGTGTGTGTGAATGTGGTATGTGGTATCTGCCCCGCCCCCCTTTCGGAAAAGCTGACCACGACTCCATTTTGTTGATCCCTGCCTACAGACAGAAACTAAAACAAGAGGCTCCCACGCTGAGGTCTGTCCAACGCTGGTCCGACCAAGCTGACTCCACACTCCAAGACTGCTTCCATCACGTGGACTGGGAGATGTTTCGTATTGCGTCAGATAACAACATTGACGAATACGCTGATTCGGTGTGCGAGTTCATTAGAACGTGCGTTGAAGATGTCGTTCCCATAGCAACGATTAAAACATTCCCTAACCAGAAACCGTGGATTGATGGCAGCATTCGTGTGAAACTGAAAGCGCGAACCACTGCTTTTAATCAGGGCAAGGTGTCTGGTAACATGACCGAATACAAACAGTGCAGCTATTCCCTCCGCAAGGCTATCAAACAAGCTAAGCGCCAGTACAGAGACAAAGTAGAATCTCAATTCAACGGCTCAGACACAAGAGGCATGTGGCAGGGTCTACAGTCAATCACGGACTACAGGAAGAAATCCAGCCCAGTCACGGACCAGGATGTCTTGCTCCCAGGCAGACTAAATAACTTTTTTGCCCGCTTTGAGGACAATACAGTGCCACTGACACGGCCTGTAACGAAAACATGCGGTCTCTCCTTCACTGCAGCCGAGGTGAGTAAGACATTTAAACGTGTTAACCCTCGCAAGGCTGCAGGCCCAGATGGCATCCCCAGCCGCGCCCTCAGAGCATGCGCAGACCAGCTGGCCGGTGTGTTTACGGACATATTCAATCAATCCCTATACCAGTCTGCTGTTCCCACATGCTTCAAGAGGGCCACCATTGTTCCTGTTCCCAAGAAAGCTAAGGTAACTGAGCTAAATGACTACCGCCCCGTAGCACTCACATCCGTCATCATGAAGTGCTTTGAGAGACTAGTCAAGGACCATATCACCTCCACCCTACCTGACACCCTAGACCCACTCCAATTTGCTTACCGCCCAAATAGGTCCACAGACGATGCAATCTCAACCACACTGCACACTGCCCTAACCCATCTGGACAAGAGGAATACCTATGTGAGAATGCTGTTCATCGACTACAGCTCGGCATTCAACACCATAGTACCCTCCAAGCTCGTCATCAAGCTCGAGACCCTGGGTCTCGACCCCGCCCTGTGCAACTGGGTACTGGACTTCCTGACGGGCCGCCCCCAGGTGGTGAGGGTAGGCAACAACATCTCCTCCCCGCTGATCCTCAACACTGGGGCCCCACAAGGTTGCGTTCTGAGCCCTCTCCTGTACTCCCTGTTCACCCACGACTGCGTGGCCACGCACGCCTCCAACTCAATCATCAAGTTTGCGGACGACACAACAGTGGTAGGCTTGATTACCAACAACGATGAGACGGCCTACAGGGAGGAGGTGAGGGCCCTCGGAGTGTGGTGTCAGGAAAACAACCTCACACTCAACGTCAACAAAACTAAAGGAGATGATTGTGGACTTCAGGAAACAGCAGAGGGAACACCCCCCTATCCACATCGATGGAACAGTAGTGGAGAGGGTAGCAAGTTTTAAGTTCCTCGGCATACACATCACAGACAAACTGAATTGGTCCACTCACACAGACAGCATCGTGAAGAAGGCGCAGCAGCGCCTCTTCAACCTCAGGAGGCTGAAGAAATTCGGCTTGTCACCAAAAGCACTCACAAACTTCTACAGATGCACAATCGAGAGCATCCTGGCGGGCTGTATCACCGCCTGGTATGGCAACTGCACCGCCCTCAACCGTAAGGCTCTCCAGAGGGTAGTGAGGTCTGCACAACGCATCACCGGGGGCAAACTACCTGCCCTCCAGGACACCTACACCACCCGATGTCACAGGAAGGCCATAAAGATCATCAAGGACATCAACCACCCGAGCCACTGCCTGTTCACCCCGCTACCATCCAGAAGGCGAGGTCAGTACAGGTGCATCAAAGCTGGGACCGAGAGACTGAAAAACAGCTTCTATCTCAAGGCCATCAGACTGTTAAACAGCCACCACTAACACTGAGTGGCTGCTGCCAACACACTGACACTGACTCAACTCCAGCCACTTTAATAATGGGAATTGATGGGAAATGATGTAAATATATCACTAGCCACTTTAAACAATGCTACCTTATATAAATGTTACTTACCCTACATTATTCATCTCATACGCATACGGATATACTGTACTCTATAGCATCGACGGTATCCTTATGTAATACATGTATCACTAGCCACTTTATACTATACTATGCCACTTTGTTTACATACTCATCTCATTTGTACATACTGTACCCGATACCATCTACTGTATCTTGCCTATGCTGCTCTGTACCATCACTCATTCATATATCCTTATGTACATATTCTTTATCCCCTTACACTGTGTACAAGACAGTAGTTTTGGAATTGTTAGTTAGATTACTTGTTATTACTGCATTGTCGGAACTAGAAGCACAAGCATTTCGCTACACTCGCATTAACATCTGCTAACCATGTGTATGTGACAAATAAAATTTGATTTGATTTGAGAGGTGTGACTTACCCTGCAACAGAGACCTAGTCAGAACCACTCTGGATATCTGTACTCAGGAGATCTATAACCTTATCCTGTTCCTCTGGGTCGGTCAGGTGTGACTGGAAATACCATCTACTACTGTCCTGTAGCTCCTCTCTCTCTCTCTCCTGCTGTCCTGTAGCTCCTCTCTCTCTCTCCTGCTGTCCTGTAGCTCCTCTCTCTCTCTCCTGCTGTCCTGTAGCTCCTCTCTCTCTCCTGCTGTCCTGTAGCTCATCTCTCTCTCTCCTGCTGTCCTGTAACTCATCTCTCTCTCTCCTGCTGTCCTGTAACTCCTCTCTCTCTCTCCTGCTGTCCTGTAGCTCCTCTCTCTCTCTCCTGCTGTCCTGTAGCTCCTCTCTCTCTCTCCTGCTGTCCTGTAGCTCCTCTCTCTCTCTCTCCTGCTGTCCTGTAGCTCCTCTCTCTCTCTCTCCTGCTGTCCTGTAGCTCCTCTCTCTCTCTCTCCTGCTGTCCTGTAGCTCCTCTCTCTCTCTCTCTCCTGCTGTCCTGTAGCTCCTCTCTCTCTCTCTCCTGCTGTCCTGTAGCTCCTCTCTCTCTCTCTCCTGTTGTCCTGTAGCTCCTCTCTCTCTCCTGCTGTCCTGTAGCTCCTCTCTCTCTCTCCTGCTGTCCTGTAGCTCCTCTCTCTCTCTCTCCTGCTGTCCTGTAGCTCCTCTCTCTCTCTCTCCTGCTGTCCTGTAGCTCCTCTCTCTCTCTCTCTCTCTCTCCTGCTGGCCTGTAGCTTGCCTCAACATAGTGAAAGCCTCTCCTCTCCCTCCAGGTAGTCCTGCAGAGTTGTGCCAGCTCCGTGCAGGTGATGAGATAGTGTCTGTTGGTGGGCACAGGGTGGCAGAGATGAGCCACAGCCAGTGGAAGGGCATGATGACCTCTGCCCTGCAGAAAGGCAGTCTCACCATGGATGTACAGCGCTATGGTAACAACGGTGTGCGAAAGAGACTTCCCCCTGACCTGCTGGGAGCTCTGTCTGTCCCTCACCACTTCCCCCCCTGACCTGCTGGGAGCTCTGTCTGTCCCTCACCACTTCCCCCCCTGACCTGCTGGGAGCTTTGTTTGTCCCTCACCACTTCTTCCCCCCCCTGACCTGTTGGGAGCTTTGTTTGTCCCTCACCACTTCCCCCCCCCCTGACCTGCTGGGAGCTCTGTCTGTCCCTCACCACTTCCCCCCCTGACCTGCTGGGAGCTTTGTTTGTCCCTCACCACTTCTCCCTCCACTGACCTGCTGGGAGCTTTGTTTGTCCCTCACCACTTCTCCCTCCACTGACCTGCTGGGAGCTTTGTTTGTCCCTCACCACTTCCCCCCCTGACCTGCTGGGAGCTTTGTTTGTCCCTCACCACTTCTCCCCCCCCCCCCCCCCCCCTGACCTGCTGGGAGCTTTGTTTGTCCCTCACCACTTCTCCCCCCCCTCCTGACCTGCTGGGAGCTTTGTTTGTCCCTCACCACTTCTCCCCCCCCCCCCCCCCCGACCTGCTGGGAGCTTTGTTTGTCCCTCACCACTTCCCCCCCCCCCCCTGACCTGCTGGGAACTCTGTCTGTCCCTCACCACTTTCCGTCCTGTAGTGTTTACTGATTTTGTGAATCAATGTTTGTAAACCCTGTGGGACCGGGCCTGTGTTGTGACGGACTGGGTCAGAGGCCCTGTGGGACCGGGCCTGTGTTGTGACGGACTGGGTCAGATGCCCCTGTGGGACCGGGCCTGTGTTGTGACGGACTGGGTCAGATGCCCCTGTGGGACCGGGCCTGTGTTGTGACGGACCGGGTCAGCGGCCCTGTGGGACCGGGCCTGTGTTGTGACGGACTGGGTCAGAGGCCCTGTGGGACCGGGCCTGTGTTGTGACTGACTGGGTCAGAGGCCCTGTGGGACCGGGCCTGTGTTGTGACGGACTGGGTCAGAGGCCCTGTGGGACCGGGCCTGTGTTGTGACTGACTGGGTCAGAGGCCCTGTGGGACCGGGCCTGTGTTGTGACGGACTGGGTCAGAGGCCCTGTGGGACCGGGCCTGTGTTGTGACGGACTGGGTCAGAGGCCCTGTGGGACCGGGCCTGTGTTGTGACGGACTGGGTCAGAGGCCCTGTGGGACCGGGCCTGTGTTGTGACGGACTGGGTCAGAGGCCCTGTGGGACCGGGCCTGTGTTGTGACGGACTGGGTCAGAGGCCCTGTGGGACCGGGCCTGTGTTGTGACGGACTGGGTCAGAGGCCCTGTGGAACCGGGCCTCGATCATCCATCTGACCAGTGGTGCTCTGACACTTACAGGTCCAACTGACACCAGCAGAGATGCAACGATGATGAAACTGGCCCAGATCAACGGACAAGAGGTCAATGTGTGACACTACTTTTTCATACGATCAGTGTTGACATCTCTAACGCGTTTACTGACATGATTTGAGTGATGAAGGAAACAGGTTAGTAAATCTCTTTGTGTCTTTCCCTTCTTAGGTGCTGACCTCTAAGAGCAGTAAGGGAGGTTTTCAGGACGATCCCCTGACTATCAGAAGTAAAGGTAATGAATGAATTGACTGGGACTTGACAGTGCCTTCAGGAAGTATTCACACCCCTTGACTTTGTCCACATTTTGTTAGTCTGAATTTAAAATGTATAAAATAGAGGTTTTATGTCACTGGCCTACACAATACCCCATAATGTCGGTGTAATTATGTAATGAGATTTTTTGTTGAAATTCATAAAATAAATGAATTGCTGAAGTGACTTTGGTCAATAACTATTCAGTCCTTTTGTTATGGCCTAAATTAAGTTCAGGAGCAAAAATATTCTCGCACTATGTGCGATTTATAGTGTTTTTTTAACATAAAAAAAAATAAATAATCACCACCTCTCTGTACCCCGCTCATACTATTCTGGTCCCTCGGTTAAACAGTACATTTCAAACACAGATTCAACCACAAAGACCAGGAAGGGTTTCCAATGCCTTGCAAAAAAGGGCACCTATTGGTAGATGGGTAAAAATAAATAAAAAAGCAGACATTGAATATCCCTTTGAGGTGAAGTTATTCATTACACGTTGGATGGTGTATCAATACACCCAGTCACTACAAAGATACAGGCGTCCTGCCTAACTCAGTTGCCAGAGAGGAAGGAAACTGCTCAGGGATTTAACCATGAGGCCAACGGTGACTTTAAAACAGTTACAGAGTTTAATGGCTGTGAAAGGAGACAACCGTGGATGGATCAACATGGTTGTTACTCCACAATACTAACCTACAGTAAATGAGGATGGATCAACATGGTTGTTACTCCACAATACTAACCGACAGTAAATTAAGGAGTGAAGAGAAGGAAGTCTGTATAGAATCTAAAACATGCAACAAAAATGTGACGACAAATAATGAATTTATTGTCCTGAATACAAAGTTACGTTTGGGACACATCAGACTTACGCTCTCCATATGTTCAAGCATAGAGGGGGCTGCATCATGTTATGGGTATGCTTGTCATCAGCAAGGGCTTTTCTTATTTTCATAAAAAGAAACAGAATGGCGCTAAGCACAGGCAAAATCCGAGAGGGAAAGCTGATCGTCTGCTTCCACTGGGAGAGGAACAATTTTCCAAATGACAATAACCAAAGGCCAAATGTAGACTGGAGTTGCTTACCAAGACGGAATGTTCCGGACTAGCTTAAAGTTTTGACTTAAATCAGCTGGAAAATATATGGCAAGACTTAAATGATTGTCTAGCAATGATCAACAACCAGCTTGAATTTAAATAATGTACATATATATTGTGAAATCCAGGTGTGTAAATCTCTTACTCACAGTTGTAATCGCTAACAAAGGTGACACTAACATGAACTGTCTCGGGTGTGAATACTTACGGAAATGAGATTACTGCATTACATTTACAAACATTTCTAAAAACACTGTCATTATGGGGTTTGTGTGTGTGTGAGATCTATTTTGTCCGTTTTGAATTCAGGCTGTAACAACAAAATGTGGAATAAGTCCAGGAGTAAGAATAACTTTGAAGACGATGCATCTTTTGAAATGACTCAAGATTTTGTTTTTGCAGTTTCCTGGTAGTTCCCGGATGTTACTCTACGGAAACTCAGTTACTCTCTGACTTCCTCTTCTCTTTCACACTTCCTGTTTCCCCCCCTATGTGTAGAACATGATCTGATTGTTTTGAAAACCCAGAAAAGGAGAGCCGAGTTCTTTAATCAGGAAGGTAACAGTCAATGTTAATGTCTGTCGCCAGGCTTCGTTGTTGTTGTTGTTGTTGTTGTTTATGCATTTGCTTTGTAGATTAAATCAACTCTGGCGATTGCTTGTTTGTCCTCGAATCTGCTGCTCATATATATATATTTAACACAAATATAAACGCAATGATTTTCGTGATGTTAGTTCATATAAGGAAATCAAATGAATTAGGCCCCAATCGATGGATTTCACATGACTGGGAATACAGAGATGGTTTTGTTGGTCACATATACCTCATCTATAGCTGGAGACGGGTCCGTTCCTGGTTACCCAGTCCGTTCCTGGTTACCCAGTCCGTTCCTGGTTACCCAGTCCGTTCCTGGTTACCCAGTCCGTTCCTGGTTACCCAGTCCGTTCCTGGTTACCCAGTCCGTTCCTGGTTACCCAGTCCGTTCCTGGTTACCCAGTCCGTTCCTGGTTACCCAGTCCGTTCCTGGTTACCCAGTCCGTTCCTGGTTACCCAGTCCGTTCCTGGTTACCCAGTCCGTTCCTGGTTACCCAGTCCGTCCCTGGTTACCCAGTCCGTCCCTGGTTACCCAGTCTGTCCCTGTAGCTGGCTGCTGGTAGTGTCATAATGCAGCTCTTTCCCCTCAGCCTCACCAGGAGTCAGCTCTATGGTCTACCTGTGTGGTGAGTGTGTGTGCAGTGCTCTGAAGTTAACGCAACAACATTCCAGTATCTGGACCATCACTCTCAAGCAGCTCTGTGATTCGTTGATTACTACCTAGTCAGTGTGTGTGAAATGTCAGCTGATTGGAGCTGTGGTTTGAGATCATCCAGAAGGCTCTATTGGTTTGCAGTGCTCCCTGATTCATTCAGAAGGCTCTATTGGTTTGCAGTGCTCCCTGATTCACCCAGAAGGCTCTATTGGGTGCTTGGTTTGCAGTGCTCCCTGATTCATTCAGAAGGCTCTATTGGTTTGCAGTGCTCCCTGATTCATTCAGAAGGCTCTATTGGGTGCTTGGTTTGCAGTGCTCTGATTAAATCACAAATAGAATGATAAATGTGGTGATATTATAAGTGAGCCCAGTTGGGGAAACATTTATTCTCACATTGGCTGACTGTTAAAACACACCTTCTCCCCCCCCTCTCTCTCTCGCTCTCTCTGTTAGGAGGATCGGCGTCGGCGATATCTGATGTAAGTCATAGGAACAAGAGGGGGGAACACTGGCTCTTAAGGGTGTGTGTGTTGAGACTGAGTATTGGGGGGGGGGGGGTAATATTGAAGGGTAATATTCTGGGATGTCCTCCAGCTCCAGGTGCCGTCCCTCAGCACCTCCCCCTCCAGTTGGTCCTGGGACCCCGAGGAAGAGAGGAGGAGGCAGGAGAAGTGGCAGGAGGAGCAGGAGCGCCTCCTACAGGTCAGGAAGACATACATCCCACTTAGCCTGGAACCACACTGAGTAAATACCACTTAGCCTGGAACCACACTGGGCAAATACCACTTAGCCTGGAACCACACTGGGCAAATACCACTTAGCCTGGAACCACACTGGGCAAATACCACTTAGCCTGGAACCACACTGGGCAAATACCACTTAGCCTGGAACCACACTGAGTAAAGCCCACTTAGCCTGGAACCACACTTAGCCTGGAACCACACTGACTAAATACCACTTAGCCTGGAACCACACTGAGTAAATACCACTTAGCCTGGAACCGCACTGAGTAAAGCCCACTTAGCCTGGAACCACACTGGGCAAATACCACTTAGCCTGGAACCACACTGGGCAAATACCACTTAGCCTGGAACCACACTGGGCAAATACCACTTAGCCTGGAACCACACTGGGCAAATACCACTTAGCCTGGAACCACACTGGGCAAATACCACTTAGCCTGGAACCACACTGGGCAAATACCACTTAGCCTGGAACCACACTGGGCAAATACCACTTAGCCTGGAACCACACTTTGCCTGGAACCACACTGAGTAAATGGTGACTTCAGTGTGGAACTGCTATCATTGGAACTGTTGGTGTCTTATGATAAAAGCACCAATTCTGGGCTAAACTTACCCGTAGTCTCAGAGGAAACTGATTGGACAGTTGTCTTGTGTGATGTTGTACAGGAGAAGTACCGTCAGGACCAGGAGAGACTGGATGCCGAGTGGCAACAGGCCCAGGAGGAGGCAGGGGCGGAGAGATACAGGCAGGCTGAGGAGACCCCTGATCCTCTACCGTCCAGATGCATCGTGGGATATGTAGTCCCTTGTGTCAAATCATCCACATCGAACATGGCGAGCTCAGGAGAGATGACCAATGGGATTGCTAGCCTTGCCAGTCCTCAGCCAGTCTTGAGCCAGCCCATGGCCCCTGTTGCCATGGGCTGTTGCCATGTGGAATCCAATCCAAAGGAAGTTGTTTTTGACGGGGGAAGAAGGGAGGAGCCTCGTCCTCAAGAAGGGAGGAACCTGGAAGAGGAGACTGATGAAGTGGCAGGAGGAGATAAGTGGTGAGGAAGACCACACCTTGGTTACTATTTAGTTCTGGTGGTGTTTTAAAGGCGTCCCTCTGCCCAGTGCGTTGTGGGTCAATTGTGGGTCAATTGACTTATCTACAAATAATGACTAGTTTATGATTTCAAGGTGATTTGTGGACCAGTCAGTCACAACCTTGCTGGTTTCTGTCAAACAAGCTGGCTGCTGTCTGCAAATTGACTCCTCTGTCCTCTCGCTCTGTCCTCTCGCTCTGTCCTCTTGCCTTCTCGCCCTGCCCTCTGTCCTCTCGCCCTGCCCTCTGTCCTCTCGCCCTGCCCTCTGTCCTCTCGCCCTGCCCTCTGTCCTCTCGCCCTGCCCTCTGTCCTCTCACCCTCTCGCCCTCCTCTGCTGCCTCTGCCTCCAGGTCTGGGGACTCCTATGGTTTCACCCAGCTATCTATAGCTGACAGGTCAGTCAGTACTAGAGACTCCTATGGTTTCACCAAGCTAGGGGGCTTGGGAGTGCACCTTTGATCACAAACTATAAATTAATCGTGTGATATTTGTATGACTAGTTGTGCTCAGTGTTTGTATGTGTGAGTACTGCAGGGTGTTGTCGTGTGTGTGTGTGTGTGTGTACTGCAGGGTGTTGTCTTGTATAACCTGACAGACTTGTGTGTGTGTACTGTAGGGTGTGGTCTTGTATAGCCTGACAGACGTGTGTGTACTGCAGGGTGTTGTCGTGTGTGTGTACTGCAGGGTGTTGTCTTGTATAACCTGACAGACTTGTGAGTACTGCAGGGTGTTGTCGTGTGTGTGTGTGTGTGTACTGCAGGGTGTGGTCTTGTATAGCCTGACAGACTTGTGTGTGTGTACTGCAGGGTGTTGTCTTGTATAACCTGACAGACTTGTGTGTGTGTACTGCAGGGTGTTGTCTTGTATAACCTGACAGACTTGTGTGTGAGTACTGCAGGGTGTGGTCTTGTATGTGTGTGTGTGAGTACTGCAGGGTGTTGTGTGTGTGTGTGTGTGTGAGTACTGCAGGGTGTGGTCTTGTGTGTGCGAGTACTGCAGGGTGTGGTGTGAGTACTGCAGGGTGTGGTGTGAGTACTGCAGGGTGTGGTGTGAGTACTGCAGGGTGTGGTGTGAGTACTGCAGGGTGTTGTGTGTGTGTGTGTACTGCAGGGTGTTGTGTGTGCGAGTACTGCAGGGTGTTGTGTGTGCGAGTACTGCAGGGTGTGGTGTGAGTACTGCAGGGTGTGGTGTGAGTACTGCAGGGTGTGGTGTGGTGGGTGTGAGTACTGCAGGGTGTTGTATAACCTGACTTGTGTTTGTTGATCAGGATGAAATCCAAGTCCTCCCCATCGTTGGAGGGTTTCCACAGACAGGAGGTGAAAGGTCAGACTCTGCTGTTGACTGTCCCTCTGTTTAATGAGTGGGTTCCCCATTCCAAACCCAGCCTTGATGTTGATGCACTTTACACCATGTTGGTCAAATCTAACCAGGCCTCATTTAGCCGAGGCCCAGGGAGACAGGGGTGGGTAATGACTCTAACCAGTCCTCATTTAGCTGAGGCCCAGGGAGACGGGGTGGGTAATGACTCTAACCAGGCCTCATTTAGCTGAGGCCCAGGGAGACGGGGTGGGTAATGACTCTAACCAGGCCTCATTTAGCTGAGGCCCAGGGAGACGGGGTGGGTAATGACTCTAACCAGGCCTCATTTAGCTGAGGCCCAGGGAGACGGGGGTGGGGTGGGTAATGACTCTAACCAGGCCTCATTTAGCTGAGGCCCAGGGAGACGGGGGTGGGTAATGACTCTAACCGGTCCTCTCATTTAGCCGAGGCCCAGGGATACAGGGGTGGGTAATGACTCTAACCGGTCCTCTCATTTAGCCGAGGCCCAGGGATACTGGGGTGGGTAATTACTGTAACCGGTCCTCTCATTTAGCCGAGGCCCAGGGAGACGGGGGTGGGGTGGGTAATGACTCTAACCAGTCCTCTCATTTAGCCGAGGCCCAGGGATACAGGGGTGGGTAATGACTCTAACCAGTCCTCATTTAGCCGAGGCCCAGGGAGACGGGGGTGGGGTGTGTAATGACTCTAACCAGTCCTCTCATTCACCCTTGCCCAGGGAGACGGGGGTGGGTAATGACTCTAACCGGTCCTCTCATTTAGCCGAGGCCCAGGGATACAGGGGTGGGTAATGACTCTAACCGGTACTCTCATTTATCCGAGGCCCAGGGATACTGGGGTGGGTAATTACTCTAACCGGTCCTCTCATTTAGCCGAGGCCCAGGGAGACGGGGGTGGGGTGGGTAATGACTCTAACCAGTCCTCTCATTTAGCCGAGGCCCAGGGATACAGGGGTGGGTAATGACTCTAACCAGTCCTCATTTAGCCGAGGCCCAGGGAGACGGGGGTGGGGTGTGTAATGACTCTAACCAGTCCTCTCATTCACCCTTGCCCAGGGAGACGGGGGTGGGTAATGACTCTAACCGGTCCTCTCATTTAGCCGAGGCCCAGGGATACAGGGGTGGGTAATGACTCTAACCGGTCCTCTCATTTAGCCGAGGCCCAGGGATACTGGGGTGGGTAATTACTCTAACCGGTCCTCTCATTTAGCCGAGGCCCATGGAGACGGGGGTGGGTAATGACTCTAACCGGTCCTCTCATTTAGCCGAGGCCCAGGGAGACGGGGGTGGGGTGGGTAATGACTCTAACCAGTCCTCTCATTTAGCCGAGGCCCAGGGAGACGGGGGTGGGGTGGGTAATGACTCTAACCGGTCCTCTCATTTAGCCGAGGCCCAGGGAGACGGGGGTGGGGTGGGTAATGACTCTAACCAGTCCTCTCATTTAGCTGAGGCCCAGGGATACTGGGGTGGGTAATTACTCGAACCGGTCCTCTCATTTAGCCGAGGCCCAGGGATACTGGGGTGGGTAATGACTAACCAGTCCTCATTTAGCCGAGGCCCAGGGATACTGGGTTGGGTAATGACTAACCAGTCCTCATTTAGCCGAGGCCCAGGGAGACTGGGGTGGGGTGGGTAATGACTCTAACCAGTCCTCTCATTTAGCCGAGGCCCAGGGAGACTGGGGTGGGGAGGGTAATGACTAACCAGTCCTCATTTAGCCGAGGCCCAGGGTAATTACTCCTCACCTTTCTGTATTGTGATAGAGGGGATGTTTTCACCTATTGGTCGTTGGAATAATATTGTTCACTCATTGGACAATGCTCAAATGACTGTCCTTTTTATTGGTCTTTCTGTACGAACTATGATTGGTTATACCGTCGTGACTCTGCTCTCTGGTTGGTTATTAGGCGCTACCAGGGAGGTCGCTAGGAGGAAGCCTCCTCAGAGCATGTCGTTAGTAGAGGCTGAGAGGCAACAGATCCTGGACGAGATGAGGAAGAGGACCGCTCTGCTGACCGACAACAGCTGGATACGACAACGCTCCACCTCTGACAACAGACAACCAACTAACCGGCGAGGGCCTATGAGGAGGTAGGAGGGGGGGTTGTCAAACCATTAACCAGCGAGGGCCTATGAGGAGGGGGGTTGTCAAACCATTAACCAGCGAGGGCCTATGAGGAGGGGGGTTGTCTACCCATTAACCAGCGAGGGCCTATGAGGAGGGGGGGTTGTCAAACATTAACCATCGAGGGCCTATGAGGAGGGGGGGTTGTCTACCCATTAACCAGCGAGGGCCTATGAGGAGGTAGGAGGGGGGTTGGCAACCCAGTAACCGGAGGTAGGAGGGGGGGTTGTCAACCAACTAACCGGCGAGGGCCTATGAGGAGGTAGGAGGGGGTTTGTCAAACATTAACCATCGAGGGTCTATGAGGAGGGAGGGGGGGCGGGTTGTCAACCCAATAACCAGCGAGGGCCTATGAGGAGGTAGGAGGGGGTTGTCAAACATTAACCATCGAGGGTCTATGAGGAGGTAGGAGGGGGGTTGTCAAACCATTAACCAGCGAGGGTCTATGAGGAGGGAGGGGGGGCGGGTTGTCAAACCATTAACCAGCGAGGGCCTATGAGGAGGGGGGTTGTCAACCCATTAACCAGCGAGGGCCTATGAGGAGGTAGGAGGGGGGTTGTCTACCAATTAACCAGCGAGGGCCTATGAGGAGGTGGGTTGTCTACCCATTAACCAGCGAGGGCCTATGAGGAGGGGGGTTGTCTACCCATTAACCAGCGAGGGCCTATGAGGAGGGGGGTTGTCTACCCATTAACCAGCGAGGGCCTATGAGGAGGTAGGAGGGGGTGTGCCATTTGGACCGTACCTCTCTCTACGTGACCTGTTATTTGACCTCTCCATCTGTCCTCTCGGCAGGTACGACTCTCTGGACAACCTTCCCTCTTCCGCCACCCTGCTCTCTAACCCCCAACGCCCCCACTCCTCCCTGGGTTTCGCCGCCCCGTACCGCCCCCCCTCCTCCCGGCACAGCATGGGTGTGGCCCTGGGGGGTTACTCCAACGGGACCCAGAAGCACAGCCCTACCTGGCCCCGCCCCTTCAGCACATCTTCCCCCCCGCCCAACACCGGAGAGGAACCCGCCACCGGCGAATCACGTCCCGTCTCACAGCAGCACCACCGGTAATGGACCAATCAGGACTTGTGTTGTATGTTTTATAATGTACAGTGCATTTTGAAAGCGTTCAGAGCCCTTGACTTTGTTACATTACAGCCTTGTTCAAAAATGGATTAAATCGTTTTTTCCTCCCCTCATCAATCTACACACAATACCCCATAATGACATCACAATACCCCATAATGACATCACAATACCCCATAATGACATCACAATACCCCATAATGACATCACAATACCCCATAATGACATCACAATACCCCATAATGACACCACAATACCCCATAATGACATCACAATACCCCATAATGACAAACATTTTTTTCACGTTTATTAAAGATGACACATTTACTTAAGTATTCAGACCCTTTTAATCAGTACTTTGTTGAATGCATCTGTGGCAGCGATTACAGCCTCGAGTCTTCTTGGGTATGACGAGAGAGCTGTCCCGAAGCCACTGCTGTGTTGTCTTGGCTGTGTGAACTTTCACTCCAGTCAGAGGTCCTGAGCACTTTGCTCCGTTCATCTTTCCCTCGATCCAGACTAGTCTCTCAGTCCCTGCCGTTGAAAAACATCCCCTCAGCATGATGCTGCCACCACCAGAATCTTGTTTCTCAGGGTCAGAGTCCTTTAGGTGCCTTTTGGCAAACTCCAAGCAGGCTGTCATGTGTCTTTTACTGAGAAGTGGCTTCTGTCTGGCCATTCTACCATAAAGGCCTGATTGGTGGAGTGCTGCAGAGATGGGAGAACCTTCCAGAAGGACAACCATTTCCACAGAGGAACTCTGGAGCTCTGTCAGAGTGACTATCTGGTTCTTGGTTACCTCCCTGACCAAGGCCCTTCTCCCCCGATTGCTCAATTTGGCCGGGCGGCCAGCTCTAGGAAGAGTCTTGGTGGTTCCAAACTTCTTCCATTTAAGAATGATGGAGGCCACTGTGTTCTTGGGGACCTTCAATGCTGTGGGTACCCTTCTCCAGATCTGTGCCTCGACACAATCCTGTCTCGGAGCTCTACGGTCAATTCCTTCGACCTCATGGCTTGCTTTTTGCTCTGACCTTATAGACAGGTGTCTTTCCAAATCATGTCCAATCTATTTAATTTACCACAGGTGAACTTCCAATCAACTTGTAGACAGATCTTTAGGATGATCAATAGAAACAGGATGCACCTGAGATCAATTTCAAGTCTCATAGCAAATTGTCTGAATACTTATGTAAATAAGGTGTTTCTGTGTTTGTAAAGTGTCTAAACTTGTGTTCACTTTGTCACTATGGGGTCTTGTGATGTCACTATGGGGTCTTGTGATGTCACTATGGGGTCTTGTGATGTCACTATGGGGTCTTGTGATGTCACTATGGGGTCTTGTGTTTAGATTGAGGAAGAAATCATGTTGGCAGGCTGTAATGTAACAAAATGTGGATGAAGTTGAGGGGTGTGAACACTTTCCAAATCCACCATCTTTGAGTTTCAGTGCTGTAGTCTCCTCATATTGTCTGATCCCAGAGAGGAGAATGAGAGCATTAGTAACGAGGATGAATGCATGATAAACAGTCTCTGGAACAGAGAACAGGCTTCATGCATATACAATAAGTCATCATAATACATTAGACACGAGGGACTTTGTGAAAATAAAAACCCAATTTCAGTTTTATCTTCCTGGTGAACTTGAAACTCATCGTCCAGCCGTATACCAAGGCATTAGTAGGAGGACACCTTTTCAATGGATGTTCCCCCAGACCTTGTGGATCAGTCTGGTCCCTCTGATTTCTTCCCGTGTGTTCCTTTTCCCTCTCTCCCTCCAGAGTGCTGACTTCTCGTCAGGTGTGTTCAGTGTGTGTGTGTCCTATGGGCAGAGGGGCTGCCATGGTCATTGAGACCCTGAACCTCTGCTTCCACCTGGCCTGTTTTCAGGTGAGAGTCTGGTCTGGACCTCCATTCACCTGGTTGGAGGAGAGGTCCTCTAAAAAACCTGTCAGCACACTCAATCACCCTTCACAGCATGAGCTAATGGGCACTGTAGCAGACTGACTGACTGGCGTCACCTAGGCACTGTAGCAGACTGACTGACTGGCGTCACCTAGGCACTGTAGCTGACTGACTGGCATCACCTGAGCACTGTAGCAGACTGACCTGACTGGCTTCACCTGGGCTCTGTAGCAGACTGACTGACTGGCTTCACCTGGGCACTGTAGCAGACTGACCTGACTGGCTTCACCTGGGCTCTGTAGCAGACTGACTGACTGGCTTCACCTGGGCTCTGTAGCAGACTGACTGACTGGCTTCACCTGGGCTCTGTAGCAGACTGACTGACTGTCTTCACCTGGGCTCTGTAGCAGACTGACCACACTGTCTTCACCTGGGCTCTGTAGCAGACTGACCACACTGTCTTCACCTGGGCTCTGTAGCAGACTGACCACACTGTCTTCACCTGGGCTCTGTAGCAGACTGACCACACTGGCTTCACCTGGGCTCTGTAGCAGACTGACCACACTGGCTTCACCTGGGCACTGTAGCTGACTGACTGACTGGCTTCACCTGGGCTCTGTAACTGACTGACTGGCTTCACCTGGGCACTGTAGCTGACTGACTGGCTTCACCTGGGCACTGTAGCTGACTGACTGGCTTCACCTGGGCACTGTAGCTGACTGACTGACTGGCTTCACCTGGGCACTGTAGCTCACTGACTGGCTGGCTTCACCTGGGCACTAGCTGACTGACTGGCTTCACCTGGGCTCTGTAGCAGACTGACTGACTGGCTTCACCTGGGCTCTGTAGCAGACTGACAGGACTGGCTTCACCTGGGCACTGTAGCAGACTGACCTGACTGGCTTCACCTGGGCTCTGTAGCAGACTGACTGACTGGCTTCACCTGGGCTCTGTAGCAGACTGACTGACTGGCTTCACCTGGGCACTGTAGCAGACTCTCTCTCCACGGTGGCAGGGCTGGTAATGCTAACTCTCTCTCTCTCTACAGTGGCAGGGCTGGTAATGCTAACTCTCTCTCTCTCTCCACGGTGGCAGGGCTGGTAATGCTAACTCTCTCTCTCTCCACGGTGGCAGGGCTGGTAATGCTAACTCTCTCTCTCTCTCTCCACGGTGGCAGGGCTGGTAATGCTAACTCTCTCTCTCTCCATGGTGGCAGGGCTGGTAATGCTAACTCTCTCTCTCTCTCTCCACAGTGGCAGGGCTGGTAATGCTAACTCTCTCTCTCTCTCTCCACGGGGGTAGGGCTGGTAATGCTAACTCTCTCTCTCCATGGTGGTAGGGCTGGTAATGCTAACGCTCTCTGTGGTGGCAGGGCTGGTAAAGCTAACTCTCTCGCCACAGTGGAAGGGCTGGTAATCATTGGTTGAATGACGCTAATCAGTGTTTTAGTTGATTCTCCTGATTCACAGTCCATCTTCTCCTCTCCCTCAGTGTGTGGACTGCAGGTGCCGACTTGGAGGGTCAGAAGTCAGAGCCCAGATCAGAATCAGCAACGGGAAGCCTTACTGTGACCCCTGCTACATCCGACTCAAGTGTAAGTCATTTATACAGAACATAAAGGAGTCCGATAAGAATGTATCCAAGTCATTTTACCCTGCTGGCCCGTTCTACTGGTCCACCCCCTCTGTGTATCCAAGTCATTTTACCCTGCTGGCCCGTTCTACTGGTCCACCCCCTCTGTGTATCCAAGTCATTTTACCCTGCTGGCCCGTTCTACTGGTCCACCTGCTCTCACTGCACCTCATTTTACTCTGCTGGCCCGTTCTACTGGTCCACCTGCTCTCACTGCACCTCATTTTACTCTGCTGGCCCGTTCTACTGGTCCACCTGCTCTCACTGCACCTCATTTTACTCTGCTGGCCCGTTCTACTGGTCCACCTGCTCTCACTGCACCTCATTTTACTCTGCTGGCCCGTTCTACTGGTCCACCTGCTCTCACTGCACCTCATTTTACTCTGCTGGCCCGTTCTACTGGTCCACCTGCTCTCACTGCACCTCATTTTACTCTGCTGGCCCGTTCTACTGGTCCACCTGCTCTCACTGCACCTCATTTTACCCTGCTGGCCCGTTCTACTGGTCCACCTGCTCTCACTGCAACTTTTTAATGAGAACATACCTGACATGAATGTCTATTTAGAGAAGACGGGCCTGTCATTTTGGAAGTCCTGTCCTAGTATTCTGTAATTAGATGATGTGTCATTACTATATTAGATGTTTTATTAGATCAGACATAATCAGATGTTCTCTTATCAACCTTTCAGCACACCTTGCCACCTCCCTGTGACCAGAATGCATTGCAGCAGATTGAGGAAGAGACGACGACAACCTCAAACACGACGGTGGAGATCTTGACTATGACCTCGTGTTGACCATGTATTTAGAGCTGGTTGACCTTTCTTTTAGGGAACAATGTACCGATTTATACTATTGGCTGTGACTCAAATGGCTTCCTATTCCCTACATAGTGCACTACTACCCATAGGGCTCTGGTCAAAAGTAGTGCACTATGTAGGGAATAGGGGGCCGTTTGGGACATGTCTCAAAGATGCAGTTTTGGCGTTCTTCCTAGTTAATTAACTACTGTACATGTTGACATACCCTATGTCTCTGACGAAGATGCAGTTTTGGCGTTCTTCCTAGTTAATTAACTACTGTACATGTCCACATACCCTATGTCTCTGACTAAGAATCAGTTTTGGCGTTCTTCCTAGTTAATTAACTACTGTACATGTCTGACTAAGAATCAGTTTTGGCGTTCTTCCTAGTTAATTAACTACTGTACATGTCTGTAGCTTTTAATATGCAATCGATGGCTATCCACAACAATAGCTGGACACGTGTAGTTAAGAGCTATAGGGAGTTTTAAATCACAATTGGGATTTGTTTTTTTCTTGTTGATGACGTAAATTGATAAATGAGGCTCTATTAAATGAATCTAATAAATGTGAGTTGTATTTGACATACTTCTCTGTTTTCTTCGTCGACAATCTCTACCTTAAAAAAAGAAAGTTAGATTTATGTTGTTTGGTTGAACTATGTTATTAAGATTTAATTTTGTATTTTCATTTTTTGAGATGTCTAAAATATTAGTAGCTCAAACAAGTGTTAGAAAAAGGACTTCTCCACATGTTGATGGTCACGTGGCTGAAACTCTGCGGTCGGTGGACTCTGGAAGCAGGGAGGCTTGTTGTATGACTCACGGATGTATAAAGGGGCCTCGTTTTAAAAGGAATTTACCTTCTAAACTGTTTCATGTTTGTAAATAAAAAGGACCAGGTGTTGAGCATTGAATCTGTGTATTCTAAATACTGACAGTGTAGCCTAGTGGTTAGAGTGTAGAGGTGGCAGGTAGCCTAGTTGTTAGAGTGTAGAGGAGGCAGGTAGCCTAGTGGTTAGAGTGTAGAGGAGGCAGGTAGCCTAGTGGTTAGAGTGTAGAGGAGGCAGGTAGTCTAGTGGTTAGAGTGTAGAGGAGGCTGGTAGCCTAGTGGTTAGAGTGTAGAGGAGGCAGGTAGCCTAGTGGTTAGAGCGTTGGACTAGAAACCAAAAGGTTGCAAGATCGAATCCCTGAGCTGACAAGTGGCAACATCGGTCATTCTGCCCCTGAACAGGCAGTTAACCCACTGTTCCCCGCTAGGCTGTCATTGAAAATAAGGATTTGTTCTTAACTGACTTGCTGAGTTAAAGGTAAAATTGGACAGGGATGTCCCTTTAGGTTGTCATGGTTGTGTTTCACCACTAGATGGCAGTTTCTTATTAATTTTACTTTACCTTAATTTAACTCAAGTCAGTTAAGAACAAATTCTTATTTTCAATGACAGCCTACTGGGGAACAGTGGATTAACCGCCTGTTCAGGGGCAGAACGAAAGGGCTAGACCCCGTCTGGTCTATAGTAGTGGACCACTACCCCATGTTGTCCTCGCAAGGTGAGGTATTGAAAACGGGTATCAATTTTTATGTAAATATATTGCAATTTTATTATACTGAAGAAAAATATATTTTAACATTTACAGTTATAAGGAAACCAGTAAAAGTACATACATTCCACAGGCCCCAATCTATGGATTTCACAAGACTGGGCAGGGACTCAGCCATGGGTGGGCCTGGGAGGGCATAGGCATATAACAACCTGACGTGTGTGTTATAACGACCTGACATCTGGTGTGTGTGTGTTATAACAACCTGACATCTGCTGTGTGTGTTATAACGACCTGACATCTGCTGTGTGTTATAACAACCTGACATCTGCTGTGTGTTATAACAACCTGACATCTACTGTGTGTTAAAACAACCTGACATCTGCTGTGTGTTATAACGACCTGACATCTGCTGTGTGTGTTATAACAACCTGACATCTGCTGTGTGTTATAACAACCTGACATCTGCTGTGTGTTATAACAACCTGACATATGCTGTGTTTGTTATAACAACCTGACATCTGCTGTGTTTGTTATAACAACCTGACATCTGCTGTGTTTGTTATAACAACCTGACGTGTGTGTTATAACAACCTGACATCTGCTGTGTGTTATAACAACCTGACATCTGCTGTGTGTGTTATAACAACCTGACATCTGCTGTGTGTGTTATAACACCCTGACATCTGCTGTGTGTGTTATAACGACCTGACATCTGCTCTGTGTTATAACAACCTGACATCTGCTGTGTTTGTTATAACAACCTGACATCTGCTGTATGTTATAACAACCTGACATGTGTGTGTTATAACAACCTGACATCTGCTGTGTGTTATAACAACCTGACATGTGTGTGTTATAACAACCTGACATGTGTGTGTTATAACACCTAACATGTGTGTGTTATAACACCTAACATGTGTGTGTTATAACAACCTGACATCTGCTGTGTGTGTTATAACAACCTGACATCTGCTCTGTGTTATAACAACCTGACATCTGCTGTGTGTTATAACAACCTGACATCTGCTCTGTGTTATAACAACCTGACATCTGCTCTGTGTTATAACAACCTGACATCTGCTGTGTGTTATAACAACCTGACATCTGCTGTGTGTGTTATAACAACCTGACATCTGCTGTGTTTGTTATAACAACCTGACATCTGCTGTGTTTGTTATAACAACCTGACATGTGTATGTTATAACAACCTGACATCTGCTGTGTGTGTTATAACAACCTGACATCTGCTGTGTGTGTGTTATAACAACCTGACATCTGCTGTGTGTGTTATAACAACCTGACATCTGCTGTGTTTGTTATAACAACCTGACATCTGCTGTGTGTTATAACAACCTGACATCTGCTGTGTGTGTTATAACGACCTGACATCTGCTGTGTGTGTTATAACGACCTGACATCTGCTGTGTGTGTTATAACAACCTGACATCTGCTGTGTGTTATAACAACCTGACATCTGCTGTGTGTTATAATGACCTGACGTGTGTGTTATAACGACTTGACATCTGCTGTGTGTTATAACAACCTGACATCTGCTGTGTGTGGTTATAACAACCTGACATCTGCTGTGTGTGTTATAACAACCTGACATCTGCTGTGTGTGTTATAACACCTTGACATCTGCTGTGTGTGTTATAACAACCTGACATCTGCTGTGTGTGTTATAACACCTTGACATCTGCTGTGTTTGTTATAACAACCTGACATCTGCTGTATGTTATAACAACCTGACGTGTGTGTTATAACAACCTGACATCTGCTGTGTGTTATAACAACCTGACATGTGTGTTATAACAACCTGACATGTGTGTGTTATAACAACCTAACATGTGTGTTATAACAACCTGACATCTGCTGTGTGTTATAATAACCTGACGTGTGTGTTATAACAACCTGACATCTGCTGTGTGTGTTATAACAACCTGACATCTGCTGTGTGTGTTATAACAACCTGACATCTGCTGTGTGTGTTATAACAACCTGACATCTGCTGTGTTTGTTATAACAACCTGACATCTGCTGTATGTTATAACAACCTGACATGTGTGTGTTATAACAACCTGACATGTGTGTGTTATAACAACCTGACATGTGTGTGTTATAACAACCTGACATCTGCTGTGTGTGTTATAACACCTTGACATCTGCTGTGTTTGTTATAACAACCTGACATCTGCTGTATGTTATAACAACCTGACGTGTGTGTTATAACAACCTGACATCTGCTGTGTGTTATAACAACCTGACATGTGTGTTATAACAACCTGACATGTGTGTGTTATAACAACCTAACATGTGTGTTATAACAACCTGACATCTGCTGTGTGTTATAATAACCTGACGTGTGTGTTATAACAACCTGACATCTGCTGTGTGTGTTATAACAACCTGACATCTGCTGTGTGTGTTATAACAACCTGACATCTGCTGTGTGTGTTATAACAACCTGACATCTGCTGTGTTTGTTATAACAACCTGACATCTGCTGTATGTTATAACAACCTGACATGTGTGTGTTATAACAACCTGACATGTGTGTGTTATAACAACCTGACATGTGTGTGTTATAACAACCTGACATCTGCTGTGTGTGTTATAACAACCTGACATCTGCTGTGTTTGTTATAACAACCTGACATCTGCTGTGTGTTATAACAACCTGACATCTGCTGTGTGTGTTATAACGACCTGACATCTGCTGTGTGTGTTATAACGACCTGACATCTGCTGTGTGTGTTATAACGACCTGACATCTGCTGTGTGTGTTATAACAACCTGACATCTGCTGTGTGTTATAATGACCTGACGTGTGTGTTATAACGACTTGACATCTGCTGTGTGTTATAACAACCTGACATCTGCTGTGTGTGTTATAACAACCTGACATCTGCTGTGTGTGTTATAACACCTTGACATCTGCTGTGTGTGTTATAACAACTTGACATCTGCTGTGTGTGTTATAACAACCTGACATCTGCTGTGTGTTATAACAACCTGACATGTGTGTGTTATAACAACCTGACATGTGTGTGTTATAACAACCTGACATGTGTGTGTTATAACAACCTGACATCTGCTGTGTGTTATAATAACCTGGCATCTGCTGTGTGTGTTATAACAACCTGACATCTGCTCTGTGTTATAACAACCTGACATCTGCTGTGTGTTATAACAACCTGACATCTGCTGTATGTTATAACAACCTGACATGTGTGTGTTATAACAACCTGACATCTGCTGTGTGTGTTATAACAACCTGACATCTGCTGTGTTTGTTATAACAACCTGACATCTGCTGTGTTTGTTATAACAACCTGACATCTGCTGTGTTTGTTATAACAACCTGACATCTGCTGTGTGTGTTATAACAACCTGACATCTGCTGTGTGTGTTATAACAACCTGACATCTGCTGTGTGTTATAATAACCTGACATCTGCTGTGTGTTATAATAACCTCACATCTGCTGTGTGTTATAACAACCTGACATCTGCTGTTCATCCCATTATGGATTCATGAGGAAACTGGCCAATAGGGTTACAGAGTTCAAGAGCCTCTTTATACCCCCTGTTCTCCCACTTCCTCAAAAACAAAACAAGCCTGTTCATCCCCTGTTCTCCCACTTCCTCAAAAACAAAACAAGTCTGTTCTTCATCCCCTGTTCTTCATCCCCTGTTCTCCCACTTCCTCAAAAACAAAACAAGCCAAACAGTGAAAAGAGAATCGTTAACAAAGATAATTTGGTAGAGGAGCCATCTAGAGGGAGGTGATCGAGGGATGTAGAGGAGCCATCTAGAGGGAGAGGGAGGTAGAGGAGCCATCTAGAGGGAGAGGGAGGTAGAGGAGCCATCTAGAGGGAGAGGGAGGTAGAGGAGCCATCTAGAGGGAGAGGGAGGTAGAGGAGCCATCTAGAGGGAGAGGGAGGTAGAGGAGACATCTAGAGGGAGAGGGAGGTAGAGGAGACATGGAGAGGGAGGTAGAGGAGCCATCTAGAGGGAGGTGGTCGAGGGAGGTAGAGGAGAGGTAGATGAGGAATCTAGAGGGAGGAGGTAGAGGAGAGGTAGAAGAGCCATCTAGAGGGAGAGGAGGAGGGAGGGAGAGAGTGAGAGGAGGAGGAAGGGGGAGAGGTAGTGGAGGGAGGTGGGAAGGGGAGAGGAGAATGTGGAGAGGGAGGGAGGGAGCGAGCGAGAGGTAGAGCGGGAGGAGGTAAGGGAGAGGAGGAGGAGGAAGGTGGAGAGGCAGGGAAGGAGGGAGGTAGTGGAGAGGGATAAGGGGGGTTTCGAGGGAGGTGGAAGAAGGTGGAGAGGGTACTCACTGTTGAAGTTGAAAACAAGTTAAGTGGTTTGATAGGGTGGATTAAATCATGTGTTCCCTCTGATTCTGGGAATCTTTATCCTGATCACAACTCACGTACGCACAGCGTAGACATACACAACGTACGAACACACAGTCATGATTTAATGAACCAAATCAAATACAGTAGACTGGTTCATCTTTCAGCAATGGGCCCTCTCCTCATATCTCTCTTTCCCCCTCTCCTCCCTCTCTCTCCTTTCTCCTCTCCCCTTCCCATCTCACCTCCCTCTCTTTCAATTCTCCTCTCCCTCTCCTCTCTCATCTCTCGTCCTCTCATCTTCCTCTCCTCCCTCTCCCTCCTTTCTCCTCTCCCCTTCTCATCTCCCTCTCTCTTCTCCTCTCCCCCTATCTTGTTGATGTCTTTAAAGATCCAATCGCCTATGAGTGATGTTATTAATATATTGGTTGGAGGTCAGGCACCTGAGTCTGATGTCAGTACGGAGGGATGATGTCAGTATCTCTTTCTCCTCATCTCCCTCTCCTCTCTCCTCTCACTCCACATCTCTCCTCTCCTCATGTCTCTCTCCTCATCTCACTCTCCTCTCTGAAATAGTCCCCACTATCTCCATCTAGTCCTCTGTCTGAAACAAAGGACTAGACAGAGTGGAGACCATGAGGAGGTCTGAAACAGGGCTAGACAGAGTGGGGACCATGAGGAGGTCTGAAACAGAGGAGTAGAGTGGGGACCATGAGAAGGTCTGTAACAGAGGACTAGATAGAGTGGGGACCATGAGGAGGTCTGTAACAGAGGACTAGACAGAGTGGGGACCATGAGGAGGTCTGTAACAGAGGACTAGATTAGTGGGGACCATGAGGTCTGAAACAGAGGACTAGATAGATGCAGGTTAGAACCACATTCCCTCCCCTTTAACTCATGGGGGTTAGGGTCCAATCTCAATGGGGGTTAAGGTCCAGCCTCCATGGGGGTTAGGGTCCAGCCTCCATGGGGGTTAAGGTCAAATCTCCATGGGGGTTAGGGTTCAATCTCCATGGGGGTTAGGGTCCTATCTCCATGGGGGTTAGGGTCCAATCTCCATGGGGGTTAGGGTCCAATCTCCATGGGGGTTAGGGTCCAATCTCCATGGGGGTTAGGGTCCAATCTCCATGGGGGTTAAGGTCCAATCTCCATGGGGGTTAAGGTCCAATCTCCATGGGGGTTAAGGTCCAATCTCCATGGGGGTTAAGGTCCAATCTCCATGGGGGTTAAGGTCCAGCCTCCATGGGGGTTAGGGTCCAGCCTCCATGGGGGGTTAGGGTCCAGCCTCCATGGGGGGTTAGGGTCCAGCCTCCATGGGGGGTTAGGGTCCAGCCTCCATGGGGGGTTAGGGTCCAGCCTCCATGGGGGGTTAGGGTCCAGCCTCCATGGGGGTTAAGGTCCAGCCTCCATGGGGGTTAGGGTCCAGCCTCTATGGGGGTTAGGGTCCAGCCTCTATGGGGGTTAAGGTCCAGCCTCCATGGGGGGTTTGGGGTCCAGCCTCCATGGGGGGTTTGGGGTCCAGCCTCCATGGGGGGTTTGGGGTCCAGCCTCCATGGGGGGTTTGGGGTCCAGCCTCCATGGGGGTTAGGGTCCAGCCTCCATGGGGGGTTTGGGGTCCAGCCTCCATGGGGGTTAAGGTCCAATCTCCATGGGGGTTAAGGTCCAATCTCCATGGGGGTTAAGGTCCAGCCTCCATGGGGGTTAGGATCCAGCCTCCATGGGGGTTAGGGTCCAGCCTCCATGGGGGTTAAGGTCCAGCCTCCATGGGGGTTAGGGTCCAGCCTCCATGGGGGTTAAGGTCCAGCCTCCATGGGGGTTAAGGTCCAGCCTCCATGGGGGTTAGGGTCCAGCCTCCATGGGGGTTAAGGTCCAGCCTCCATGGGGGTTAGGGTCCAGCCTCTATGGGGGTTAGGGTCCAGCCTCTATGGGGGTTAAGGTCCAGCCTCCATGGGGGGTTTGGGGTCCAGCCTCCATGGGGGGTTTGGGGTCCAGCCTCCATGGGGGTTAGGGTCCAGCCTCCATGGGGGTTAGGGTCCAGCCTCCATGGGGGGTTTGGGGTCCAGCCTCCATGGGGGTTTGGGGTCCAGCCTCCATGGGGGTTAAGGTCCAGCCTCCATGGGGGTTAGGGTCCAGCCTCCATGGGGGTTAGGGTCCAGCCTCCATGGGGGTTAGGGTCCAGCCTCCATGGGGGTTAGGGTCCAATCTCTGCTCTGCTCCAGCTTAAATACAGATGCTATTACGTGCTTTCTCTTTCTCTACTGAAATTAATTGTCCTTCAAGCAGTGATTAAGTGTATTTGTGTGGTTTATGAAAAGGAAGTTGTGTCAGCATAACGATGTTGTGAGGCGCTGGAAAAACCTTGATAGTGGAGCTTGAATAAATGAAGGCCTTTGACAGAAGGAAGTCATGAAAATGGAAACAGTATAATGTGTGACTGATTGGGGACTCAGGGTTTAACCAGAGGTTCCAGCTCTACAACACTGTGGTGGTGACTCAGGGTTTAACCAGAGGTTCCAGCTCTACAACACTGTGGTGGGGACTCGGGGTTTAACCAGAGGTTCCAGCTCTACAACACTGTGGTGGGGACTCGGGGTTTAACCAGAGGTTCCAGCTCTACAACACTGTGGTGGTGACTCGGGGTTTAACCAGAGGTTCCAGCTCTACAACACTGTGGTGGTGACTCGGGGTTTAACCAGAGGTTCCAGCTCTACAACACTGTGGTGGGGACTCGGGGTTTAACCAGAGGTTCCAGCTCTGGTTCCATACGGTGCCATTTGGAATGCACTCTGAGTTAGCCAAGTGGAGATGTGATCTGGGGGGGGGGGACTTGTATAAACCACGATGGTCGCCAGACCAATATACTTTGTGTCTGTCTACGCCTGGGCTCCATGGAAATCCCAAATATGAAGAAGAACTGGGAAATTACAGGGACAGGAGGAAGTGGTCACTAAGGGTACGTACCAAATGGCTCCCTATCTAGTGTGCACTACTTTTGACCCGGACCTATAATGCTATATATATATGTATATATAGGGTGCCGTTTGGGAAGCAGACCTACTATACTATGCTGGAAAGTTCCCAGAATTCCCCCTAGGAGTTAGATGAGAGGAATATTTCAAAAGAGACTTGTTTTTGAATCCAGTCATGTGATATGCCTCTGGTTAGTGTTTGAGGTGAAGGAACGTTGAAGGGAAGGAATGCCCTTTATTGGGCGGAGAGAGAGATAGAACCGGCTAGTCTTTGTGCATGTAAAATATAACGGACAAGGCAGTTTCGACAACCAACAGACAAGGCAGTTTGTTAAACGGTTCCTCTTGATCAGGGTTGTTTTATAGGTGATGGATATTTGGTGACAAAAACAACTGTTGGAAACATGTTAAAGTACATGAAGTACATCCTGTTCTGTCCCCGTTGGAAACATGTTAAAGTACATGAAGTACATCCTGTTCTGTCCCCGTTGGAAACATGTTAAAGTACATGAAGTACATCCTGTTCTGTCCCTGTTGGAAACATGTTAAAGTACATGAAGTACATTATGTTCTGTCCCTGTTGGAAACATGTTAAAGTACATGAAGTACATCCTGTTCTGTCCCCGTTGGAAACATGTTAAAGTACATGAAGTACATGCTGTTCTGTCCCTGTTGGAAACATGTTAAAGTACATGAAGTACATGAAGTACATGTCCCCGTTGGAAACATGTTAAAGTACATGAAGTACATCCTGTTCTGTCCCTGTTGGAAACATGTTAAAGTACATGAAGTACATGAAGTACATGTCCCCGTTGGAAACATGTTAAAGTACATGAAGTACATCCTGTTCTGTCCCCGTTGGAAACATGTTAAAGTACATGAAGTACATGAAGTACATGTCCCCGTTGGAAACATGTTAAAGTACATGAAGTACATCCTGTTCTGTCCCTGTTGGAAACATGTTAAAGTACATGAAGTACATGAAGTACATGTCCCCGTTGGAAACATGTTAAAGTACATGAAGTACATCCTGTTCTGTCCCCGTTGGAAACATGTTAAAGTACATGAAGTACATGAAGTACATGTCCCCGTTGGAAACATGTTAAAGTACATGAAGTACATCCTGTTCTGTCCCCATTGGAAACATGTTAAAGTACATGAAGTACATCCTGTTCTGTCCCCATTGGAAACATGTTAAAGTACATGAAGTACATCCTGTTGGAAACATGTTAAAGTACATGAAGTACATGCCGTTCTGTTCCCATTGGAAACATGTTACTCTTTGACCTCGTTATATAATTCCCCTTGTGTCTCCAGAAGAGAGACGCGAGGACAGTTGGACAGGGACCAATTAACCTGTAGACTGGTCTGGTCTCTTATTCTCCTGAATAGATATGTTGCTGTAGACTGGTCTGGTCTCTTAGTCTCCTGAATAAATATGTTGCTGTAGACTGAATTAACTGGTCTGGTCTCTTAGTCTCCTGAATAGATATGTTGCTGTAGACTGAATTAACTGGTCTGGTCTCTTAGTCTCCTGAATAGATATGTTGCTGTAGACTGGTCTGGTCTCTTAGTCTCCTGAATAGATATGTTGCTGTAGACTGGTCTGGTCTCTTAGTCTCCTGAATAGATATGTTGCTGTAGACTGGTCTGGTCTCTTAGTCTCCTGAATAGATATGTTGCTGTAGACTGGTCTGGTCTCTTTGTCTCCTGAATAGAGTATGATAATGATGTTGGTTTTGTACACAACACATCCTGCATCATTCCCACAGTATCGCCATGACCCCCGAAACCTGACCATGAAAAGTATTGACTTGGGGGAAACTAAAATTCAGTTTTTAAACAAACAAGTTGGGAGTGTTTACAACAAGCCGAAGGCCCAGACAAAGCCTCTCCTCTGTCCTGGCAAACCACCGTAGAACGGAATCATATAATTAGGAGTTAGAATACGAGTTTAAAAGGATCTCTCTTAGTGGAACCAGCTGACGTGAGGACAGCAGAGTCCCTGTCCGTCTCCTTCCTTTATGGAGGAACAAGCACTGACTGTGACTGAGATATGTGGTTGTCTAACCTAGATATCTGAAGATGAATGACCTGACTATGACTGAGATATGTGGTTGTCTAACCTAGATATCTGAAGATGAATGACCTGACTATGACTGAGATATGTGGTTGTCTAACCTAGATATCTGAAGATTAATGTACTGACTGTGACTGAGATATGTGGTTGTCTAACCTAGATATCTGAAGATGAATGACCTGACTGTGACTGAGATATGTGGTTGTCTAACCTAGATATCTGAAGGTTAATAATGTACTGACTGTGACTGAGATATGTGGTTGTCTAACCTAGATATCTGAAGGTTAATAATGTACTGACTATGAAAACACTGACCAACCTTTAAATACCTTCCTTCATCCTACCAACACTGACCAACCTTTTAAAACTCTTCTTTCATCCTACCAACACTGACCAACCTTTAAATTCTCTTCCTTCATCCTACCAACACTGACCAACTGTTGCCCCCATCCCCAAGGTGGTATCCATGACAACAGACCTGTTCTGACACCGACCCAGAGATCACCTGTGCGTTGTGTAATCACCATCAGAACCTCTTGATGCGTCAGAGTCCTAACGAGGAACCAGGGATCCATATGACTTCCATTGTGAGCAGTGAAACTCTCTCTAACGACCCCTGTGTGGTTCTCAAACCAGACACGTTAGTTTCTGGCCAAGGGCTGGCTGGGAAAGGACTGCTTCTGGGGGAATAATAATGAAATCACTATTCTGCTGTGATGATACCATACTACTGTACTGGTGTAATGATACCAATATGATACCATACTACTGTACTGGTGTAATGATACCATACTACTGTACTGGTGTAATGATACCAATATGATACCATACTACTGTACTGGTGTAATGATACCATACTACTGTACTGGTGTAATGATACCAATATGATACCATACTACTGTACTGGTGTAATGATACCATACTACTGTAATTGGTGTAATGATACCATTCTACTGTACTGGTGTAATGATACCATACTACTGTACTGGTGTAATGATACCATACTACTGTACTGGTGTAATGATACCATACTACTGTACTGGTGTAATGATACCATACTACTGTACTGGTGTAATGATACCATACTACTGTACTGGTGTAATGATACCATACTACTGTACTGGTGTAATGATACCATACTACTGTACTGGTGTACTGTACTGGTGTAATGATACCAATATGATACCATTCTACTGTACTGGTGTAATGATACCAATATGATACCATACTACTGTACTGGTGTAATGATACCAATATGATACCATACTACTGTACTGGTGTAATGATACCATACTACTGTACTGGTGTAATGATACCAATATGATACCATACTACTGTACTGGTGTAATGATACCGTACTACTGTACTGGTGTAATGATACCATACTACTGTACTGGTGTAATGATACCATACTACTGTACTGGTGTAATGATACCATACTACTGTACTGGTGTAATGATACCTTACTACTGTACTGGTGTAATGATACCATACTACTGTACTGGTGTAATGATACCTTACTACTGTACTGGTGTAATGATACCATTCTACTGTACTGGTGTAATGATACCATTCTACTGTACTGGTGTAATGATACCATACTACTGTACTGGTGTAATAATACCATACTACTGTACTGGTGTAATGATACCATACTACTGTACTGGTGTAATGATACCATACTACTGTACTGGTGTAATGATACCATACTACTGTACTGGTGTAATGATACCATACTACTGTACTGGTGTAATGATACCATACTACTGTACTGGTGTAATGATACCATTCTACTGTACTGGTGTGATGATACCATTCTACTGTACTGGTGTGATGATACCATACTACTGTACTGGTGTGATGATACCATACTACTGTACTGGTGTGATGATACCATACTACTGTACTGGTGTAATGATACCAATATGATACCATACTACTGTACTGGTGTAATGATACCATACTACTGTACTGGTGTAATGATACCATACTACTGTACTGGTGTAATGATACCATACTACTGTACTGGTGTAATGATACCATACTACTGTACTGGTGTAATGATACCATACTACTGTACTGGTGTAATGATACCATACTACTGTACTGGTGTAATGATACCATACTACTGTACTGGTGTAATGATACCATACTACTGTACTGGTGTGATGATACCATACTACTGTACTGGTGTAATGATACCAATATGATACCATACTACTGTACTGGTGTAATGATACCATACTACTGTACTGGTGTAATGATACCATACTACTGTACTGGTGTAATAATACCATACTACCGTACTGGTGTAATGATACCAATATGATACCATACTACTGTACTGGTGTAATGATACCAATATGATACCATACTACTGTACTGGTGTAATGATACCAATATGATACCATACTACTGTACTGGTGTAATGATACCATACTACTGTACTGGTGTAATGATACCATACTACTGTACTGGTGTATTAATACCATACTACTGTACTGGTGTAATGATACCATACTACTGTACTGGTGTAATGATACCATACTACTGTACTGGTGTAATGATACCAATATGATACCATACTACTGTACTGGTGTAATGATACCATACTACTGTACTGGTGTAATGATACCATACTACTGTACTGGTGTAATGATACCATACTACTGTACTGGTGTAATGATACCATTCTACTGTACTGGTGTAATGATACCATACTACTGTACTGGTGTAATGATACCATACTACTGTACTGGTGTAATGATACCATTCTACTGTACTGGTGTAATGATATCATTCTACTGTACTGGTGTAATGATACTATACTACTGTACTGGTGTAATGATACCATTCTAATGTACTGGTGTAATGATATCATTCTACTGTACTGGTGTAATGATACCATACTACTGTACTGGTGTAATGATACCATTCTACTGTACTGGTGTAATGATACCATACTACTGTACTGGTGTAATGATACCATACTACTGTACTGGTGTAATGATACCATACTACTGTACTGGTGTAATAATACCATACTACCGTACTGGTGTAATGATACCAATATGATACCATACTACTGTACTGGTGTAATGATACCATACTAATGTACTGGTGTAATGATACCATTCTACTGTACTGGTGTAATGATATCATTCTACTGTACTGGTGTAATGATACCATACTACTGTACTGGTGTAATGATACCATTCTAATGTACTGGTGTAATGATATCATTCTACTGTACTGGTGTAATGATACCATACTACTGTACTGGTGTAATGATACCAATATGATACCGTACTACTGTACTGGTGTAATGATACCATACTACTGTACTGGTGTAATAATACCATACTACTGTACTGGTGTAATGATACCATACTACTGTACTGGTGTAATGATACCATACTACTGTACTGGTGTAATGATACCATACTACTGTACTGGTGTAATGATACCATTCTAATGTACTGGTGTAATGATATCATTCTACTGTACTGGTGTAATGATACCATACTACTGTACTGGTGTAATGATACCAATATGATACCATACTACTGTACTGGTGTAATGATACCATACTACTGTACTGGTGTAATGATACCATTCTACTGTACTGGTGTAATGATACCATACTACTGTACTGGTGTAATGATACCATACTACTGTACTGGTGTAATGATACCATACTACTGTACTGGTGTAATGATAACAATATGATCTACTGTATCTATTATATTATGACAGACCAGCTAGATGTACTGTCTCTATGTCTCTATTATATTATGACAAACCAGCCAGATCTACTGTATCTATTATAATATGACAGACCAGCTAGATCTACTGTCTCTATTATATGATGATAGAACAACTAGATCTACCGTCTCTATTATATTATGACAGACCAGATAGATCTACTGTCCCTATTATACTATGTCAGACCAGCTATATCTAATGTCTCTATTATATTATGACAGACCAGCTAGATCTACTGTCTCTATTATATTTTGACAGACCAGTTAGATCTACTGTCTCTATTGTATTATGACAGACCAGATATATCTACTGTCTCGATTATATTATGACAGACCAGTTAGATCTACTTTCTCTATTGTATTATGACAGACCAGCTAGATCTACTGTCTCTATTATATTATGACATACCAGCTAGATCTACTGTCTCTATTATACTATGACAGACCAGATATATCTAATGTATCTATTATATTATGACATACCAGCTAGATCTACTGTATATATTATATTATGACAGACCAGCTAGATCTACTGTCTCTATTATATTTTGACAGACCAGTTAGATCTACTGTCTCGATTATATTATGACAGACCAGTTAGATCTACTGTCTCTATTGTATTATGACAGGCCAGCTAGATCTACTGTCTCTGTTATATTATGACATACCAGCTAGATCTACTGTCTCTAATATACTTTGACAGACCAGATATATCTACTGTCTCTATTATACTATGACAGACCATATTGATCTAATGTATCTATTAGATTATGACATACCAGCTAGATCTACTGTCTCTATTGTATTATGACAGACCAGCTAGATCTACTGGCTCTATTATATTATGACATACCAGCTAGATCTACTGTCTCTATTATATTATGACAGACCAGATATATCTACTGTCTCTATTATATTTTGACAGACCAGCTAGATCTACTGTCTTTATTATATTATGACAGACCAGCTAGATCTACTGTCTCATTTATATTATGACAGATCAGCTAGATCTAGTGTCTCATTTATATTATGACAGACCAGCTAGATCTACACTCTCTATTATATTATGACAGACCAGATATATCTACTGTCTCTATTATATTATGACAGACCAGATAGATATTCTGTCTCTATTATATTATGACAGACCAGGTAGATCTACTGTCTCTATTATATTATGACAGACCAGATATATATTCTGTCTCTATTATATTATGACAGACCAGCCAGATCTACTGTATCTAGTATATTATGACAGACCAGCTAGATGTACTGTCTCTATGTCTCTATTATATTATGACAGACCAGATAGATATTCTGTCTCTATTATATTATGACAGACCAGCCAGATCTACTGTATCTATTATATTATGACAGAGCAGCCACATCTACTGTCTCTATTGAATTATGACAGATCAGATAGATCTACTGTTTCTATTATATTATGTTAGACCAGTTAGATCTACTGTCTCTTTTGTATTATGACAGACCAGCTAGATCTAGATCTACTGTCTCTATTATATTATGACAGACCAGCTAGATCTAATGTCTCTATTGTATTATGACAGACCAGCTAGATCTACTGGCTCTATTATATGATGATAGAACAACTAGATCTACCGTCTCTATTATATTATGACAGACCAGATAGATCTACTGTCCCTATTATACTATGTCAGACCAGCTAGATCTACTGTCTCATTTATATTATGACAGATCAGCTAGATCTAGTGTCTCATTTATATTATGACAGACCAGCTAGATCTACACTCTCTATTATATTATGACAGACCAGATATATCTACTGTCTCGATTATATTATGACAGACCAGTTAGATCTACTTTCTCTATTGTATTATGACAGACCAGCTAGATCTACTGTCTCTATTATATTATGACATACAAGCTAGATCTACTGTCTCTATTATACTATGACAGACCAGATATATCTAATGTATCTATTATATTATGACATACCAGCTAGACCTACTGTCTCTATTATACTATGACAGACCAGATATATCTAATGTATCTATTATATTATGACAGGCCAGCTAGATCTACCGTCTCTGTTATATTATGACATACCAGCTAGATCTACTGTCTCTAATATACTTTGACAGACCAGATATATCTACTGTCTCTATTATACTATGACAGACCATATTGATCTAATGTATCTATTAGATTATGACATACCAGCTAGATCTACTGTCTCTATTGTATTATGACAGACCAGCTAGATCTACTGGCTCTATTATATTATGACATACCAGCTAGATCTACTGTCTCTATTATATTATGACAGACCAGATATATCTACTGTCTCTATTATATTTTGACAGACCAGCTAGATCTACTGTCTTTATTATATTATGACAGACCAGCTAGATCTACTGTCTCATTTATATTATGACAGATCAGCTAGATCTAGTGTCTCATTTATATTATGACAGACCAGCTAGATCTACACTCTCTATTATATTATGACAGACCAGATATATCTACTGTCTCTATTATATTATGACAGACCAGATAGATATTCTGTCTCTATTATATTATGACAGACCAGGTAGATCTACTGTCTCTATTATATTATGACAGACCAGATATATATTCTGTCTCTATTATATTATGACAGACCAGCCAGATCTACTGTATCTAGTATATTATGACAGAGCAGCCACATCTACTGTATCTATTATATTATGACAGACCAGCTAGATGTACTGTCTCTATGTCTCTATTATATTATGACAGACCAGATAGATATTCTGTCTCTATTATATTATGACAGACCAGCCAGATCTACTGTATCTATTATATTATGACAGAGCAGCCACATCTACTGTCTCTATTGAATTATGACAGATCAGATAGATCTACTGTTACTATTATATTATGTTAGACCAGTTAGATCTACTGTCTCTTTTGTATTATGACAGACCAGCTAGATCTAGATCTACTGTCTCTATTATATTATGACAGACCAGCTAGATCTAATGTCTCTATTGTATTATGACAGACCAGCTAGATCTAATGTATCTATTAGATTATGACATACCAGCTAGATCTACTGTCTCTATTGTATTATGACAGACCAGCTAGATCTACTGGCTCTATGATATTATGACATACCAGCTAGATCTACTGTCTCTATTATATTATGACAGACCAGATATATCTACTGTCTCTATTATATTTTGACAGACCAGCTAGATCTACTGTCTTTATTATATTATGACAGACCAGCTAGATCTACTGTCTCATTTATATTATGACAGATCAGCTAGATCTAGTGTCTCATTTATATTATGACAGACCAGCTAGATCTACAATCTCTATTATATTATGACAGACCAGATATATCTACTGTATATATTATATTATGACAGACCAGCTAGATCTACTGTCTCTATTATATTTTGACAGACCAGTTAGATCTACTGTCTCGATTATATTATGACAGACCAGTTAGATCTACTGTCTCTATTGTATTATGACAGGCCAGCTAGATCTACTGTCTCTGTTATATTATGACATACCAGCTAGATCTACTGTCTCTAATATACTTTGACAGACCAGATATATCTACTGTCTCTATTATACTATGACAGACCATATTGATCTAATGTATCTATTAGATTATGACATACCAGCTAGATCTACTGTCTCTATTGTATTATGACAGACCAGCTAGATCTACTGGCTCTATTATATTATGACATACCAGCTAGATCTACTGTCTCTATTATATTATGACAGACCAGATATATCTACTGTCTCTATTATATTTTGACAGACCAGCTAGATCTACTGTCTTTATTATATTATGACAGACCAGCTAGATCTACTGTCTCATTTATATTATGACAGATCAGCTAGATCTAGTGTCTCATTTATATTATGACAGACCAGCTAGATCTACACTCTCTATTATATTATGACAGACCAGATATATCTACTGTCTCTATTATATTATGACAGACCAGATAGATATTCTGTCTCTATTATATTATGACAGACCAGGTAGATCTACTGTCTCTATTATATTATGACAGACCAGATATATATTCTGTCTCTATTATATTATGACAGACCAGCCAGATCTACTGTATCTAGTATATTATGACAGACCAGCTAGATGTACTGTCTCTATGTCTCTATTATATTATGACAGACCAGATAGATATTCTGTCTCTATTATATTATGACAGACCAGCCAGATCTACTGTATCTATTATATTATGACAGAGCAGCCACATCTACTGTCTCTATTGAATTATGACAGATCAGATAGATCTACTGTTTCTATTATATTATGTTAGACCAGTTAGATCTACTGTCTCTTTTGTATTATGACAGACCAGCTAGATCTAGATCTACTGTCTCTATTATATTATGACAGACCAGCTAGATCTAATGTCTCTATTGTATTATGACAGACCAGCTAGATCTAATGTATCTATTAGATTATGACATACCAGCTAGATCTACTGTCTCTATTGTATTATGACAGACCAGCTAGATCTACTGGCTCTATTATATGATGATAGAACAACTAGATCTACCGTCTCTATTATATTATGACAGACCAGATAGATCTACTGTCCCTATTATACTATGTCAGACCAGCTAGATCTACTGTCTCATTTATATTATGACAGATCAGCTAGATCTAGTGTCTCATTTATATTATGACAGACCAGCTAGATCTACACTCTCTATTATATTATGACAGACCAGATATATCTACTGTCTCGATTATATTATGACAGACCAGTTAGATCTACTTTCTCTATTGTATTATGACAGACCAGCTAGATCTACTGTCTCTATTATATTATGACATACAAGCTAGATCTACTGTCTCTATTATACTATGACAGACCAGATATATCTAATGTATCTATTATATTATGACATACCAGCTAGACCTACTGTCTCTATTATACTATGACAGACCAGATATATCTAATGTATCTATTATATTATGACAGGCCAGCTAGATCTACCGTCTCTGTTATATTATGACATACCAGCTAGATCTACTGTCTCTAATATACTTTGACAGACCAGATATATCTACTGTCTCTATTATACTATGACAGACCATATTGATCTAATGTATCTATTAGATTATGACATACCAGCTAGATCTACTGTCTCTATTGTATTATGACAGACCAGCTAGATCTACTGGCTCTATTATATTATGACATACCAGCTAGATCTACTGTCTCTATTATATTATGACAGACCAGATATATCTACTGTCTCTATTATATTTTGACAGACCAGCTAGATCTACTGTCTTTATTATATTATGACAGACCAGCTAGATCTACTGTCTCATTTATATTATGACAGATCAGCTAGATCTAGTGTCTCATTTATATTATGACAGACCAGCTAGATCTACACTCTCTATTATATTATGACAGACCAGATATATCTACTGTCTCTATTATATTATGACAGACCAGATAGATATTCTGTCTCTATTATATTATGACAGACCAGGTAGATCTACTGTCTCTATTATATTATGACAGACCAGATATATATTCTGTCTCTATTATATTATGACAGACCAGCCAGATCTACTGTATCTAGTATATTATGACAGAGCAGCCACATCTACTGTATCTATTATATTATGACAGACCAGCTAGATGTACTGTCTCTATGTCTCTATTATATTATGACAGACCAGATAGATATTCTGTCTCTATTATATTATGACAGACCAGCCAGATCTACTGTATCTATTATATTATGACAGAGCAGCCACATCTACTGTCTCTATTGAATTATGACAGATCAGATAGATCTACTGTTACTATTATATTATGTTAGACCAGTTAGATCTACTGTCTCTTTTGTATTATGACAGACCAGCTAGATCTAGATCTACTGTCTCTATTATATTATGACAGACCAGCTAGATCTAATGTCTCTATTGTATTATGACAGACCAGCTAGATCTAATGTATCTATTAGATTATGACATACCAGCTAGATCTACTGTCTCTATTGTATTATGACAGACCAGCTAGATCTACTGGCTCTATGATATTATGACATACCAGCTAGATCTACTGTCTCTATTATATTATGACAGACCAGATATATCTACTGTCTCTATTATATTTTGACAGACCAGCTAGATCTACTGTCTTTATTATATTATGACAGACCAGCTAGATCTACTGTCTCATTTATATTATGACAGATCAGCTAGATCTAGTGTCTCATTTATATTATGACAGACCAGCTAGATCTACAATCTCTATTATATTATGACAGACCAGATATATCTACTGTCTCTATTATATTATGACAGACCAGATAGATATTATGTCTCTATTATATTATGACAGACCAGGTAGATCTACTGTCTCTATTATATTATGACAGACCAGATATATATTCTGTCTCTATTATATTATGACAGACCAGCCAGATCTACTGTATCTAGTATATTATGACAGAGCAGCCACATCTACTGTATCTATTATATTATGACAGACCAGCTAGATGTACTGTCTCTATGTCTCTATTATATTATGACAGACCAGATAGATATTCTGTCTCTATTATATTATGACAGACCAGCCAGATCTACTGTATCTATTATATTATGACAGAGCAGCCACATCTACTGTCTCTATTGAATTATGACAGACCAGCTAGATCTACTGTTTCTATTATATTATGTTAGACCAGTTAGATCTACTGTCTCTTTTGTATTATGACAGACCAGCTAGATCTAGATCTACTGTCTCTATTGTATTATGACAGACCAGCTAGATCTAATGTCTCTATTGTATTATGACAGACCAGCTAGATCTACTGGCTCTATTATATTATGACATACCAGCTAGATCTACTGTCTTTATTATATTATGACAGACCAGACAGATCTACTGTCTCTATTATATTATGACAGACCAGCGAGATCTACTGTCTTTATTATATTATGACAGACCAGCTAGATCTACTGTCTCATTTATATTATGACAGACCAGCTAGATCTAGTGTCTCTATTATATTATGACAGACCAGCTAGATCTACTGTCTCTATTATATTATGACAGACCAGCTAGATCTAGTGTCTCATTTATATTATGAAGGACCAGCTAGATCTACACTCTCAATTATATTATGACAGACCAGCTAGATCTACTGTTTCTATTATATTATGTTAGACCATTTAGATCTACTGTCTCTTTTGTATTATGACAGACCAGCTAGATCTAGATCTACTGTCTCTATTATATTATGACAGACCAGCTAGATCTACTGTCTCATTTATATTATAATAGACCAGCTCGATCTACTGTCTCTATTATATTATGACAGACCAGGTAGATCTACTGTCTCTATTATATTATGACAGACCAGGTAGATCTACTGTCTCTATTATATTATGACAGACCAGCTAGATCTACTGTCTCTATTGTATTATGACAGACCAGCTAGATCTACTGTCTTTATTATATTATGACAGACCATCCAGATCTCCTGTATCTATTGTATTATGATAGACCAGCAAGATCTACTGTCTTTATTATATTATGACAGACCAGCTAGATCTACTGTCTCATTTATATTATGATAGACCAGCTCAATCTACTGTATCTATTATATTATGACAGACCAGATAGATATTCTGTCTCTATTATATTATTACAGACCAGGTAGATCTACTGTCTCTATTATATTATGACAGACCAGATAGATATTCTGTCTCTATTATATTATGACAGAGCAGCCACATCTACTGTATCTATTATATTATGACAGACCAGCTAGATGTACTGTCTCTATGTCTCTATTATATTATGACAGACCAGCTAGATCTACTGTCTTTATTATATTATGACAGACCATCCAGATCTCCTGTATCTATTGTATTATGATAGACCAGCAAGATCTACTGTCTTTATTATATTATGACAGACCAGCTAGATCTACTGTCTCATTTATATTATGATAGACCAGCTCAATCTACTGTATCTATTATATCATGACAGACCAGATAGATATTCTGTCTCTATTATATTATTACAGACCAGGTAGATCTACTGTCTCTATTGAATTATGACAGACCAGCTAGATCTACTGTTTCTATTATATTATGTTAGACCAGTTAGATCTACTGTCTCTTTTGTATTATGACAGACCAGCTAGATCTAGATCTACTGTCTCTATTGTATTATGACAGACCAGCTAGATCTAATGTCTCTATTGTATTATGACAGACCAGCTAGATCTACTGGCTCTATTATATTATGACATACCAGCTAGATCTACTGTCTTTATTATATTATGACAGACCAGACAGATCTACTGTCTCTATTATATTATGACAGACCAGCTAGATCTACTGTCTTTATTATATTATGACAGACCAGCTAGATCTACTGTCTCATTTATATTATGACAGACCAGCTAGATCTAGTGTCTCTATTATATTATGACAGACCAGCTAGATCTACTGTCTCTATTATATTATGACAGACCAGCTAGATCTAGTGTCTCATTTATATTATGAAGGACCAGCTAGATCTACACTCTCAATTATATTATGACAGACCAGCTAGATCTACTGTTTCTATTATATTATGTTAGACCATTTAGATCTACTGTCTCTTTTGTATTATGACAGACCAGCTAGATCTAGATCTACTGTATCTATTATATTATGACAGACCAGCTAGATCTACTGTCTCATTTATATTATAATAGACCAGCTCGATCTACTGTCTCTATTATATTATGACAGACCAGGTAGATCTACTGTCTCTATTATATTATGACAGACCAGGTAGATCTACTGTCTCTATTATATTATGACAGACCAGCTAGATCTACTGTCTCTATTGTATTATGACAGACCAGCTAGATCTACTGTCTTTATTATATTATGACAGACCATCCAGATCTCCTGTATCTATTGTATTATGATAGACCAGCAAGATCTACTGTCTTTATTATATTATGACAGACCAGCTAGATCTACTGTCTCATTTATATTATGATAGACCAGCTCAATCTACTGTATCTATTATATTATGACAGACCAGATAGATATTCTGTCTCTATTATATTATTACAGACCAGGTAGATCTACTGTCTCTATTATATTATGACAGACCAGATAGATATTCTGTCTCTATTATATTATGACAGAGCAGCCACATCTACTGTATCTATTATATTATGACAGACCAGCTAGATGTACTGTCTCTATGTCTCTATTATATTATGACAGACCAGATAGAAATTCGGTTTCTATTATATTATGTCAGACCAGCCAGATCTACTGTATCTATTATATTATGACAGAGCAGCCACATCTACTGTCTCTATTGAATTATGACAGACCAGCTAGATCTACTGTTTCTATTATATTATGTTAGACCAGTTAGATCTACTGTCTCTTTTGTATTATGACAGACCAGCTAGATCTAGATCTACTGTCTCTATTATATTATGACAGACCAGCTAGATCTAGTGGCTCTATTGTATTATGACAGACCAGCTAGATCTACTGGCTCTATTATATTATGACATACCAGCAAAATCTACTGTATCTATTATACTATGACAGAGCAGCCACATCTACTGTCTCTATTGAATTATGACAGACCAGCTAGATCTACTGTTTCTATTATATTATGTTAGACCAGTTAGATCTACTGTCTCTTTTGTATTATGACAGACCAGCTAGATCTAGATCTACTGTCTCTATTATATTATGACAGACTAGCTAGATCTACTGGCTCTATTATATTATGACATACCAGCTAGATCTACTGTCTTTATTATATTATGACAGACCAGACAGATCTACTGTCTCTATTATATTATGACAGACCAGCTAGATCTACTGTCTCTATTATATTATGACAGACCAGCTAGATCTACTGTCTCATTTATATTATGACAGACCAGCTAGATCTACTGTCTCTATTATATTATGACAGACCAGCTAGATCTACTGTCTGTATTATATTATGACAGACCAGCTAGATCTAGTGTGTCATTTATATTATGAAGGACCAGCTAGATCTACACTCTCTATTATATTATGACAGACCAGCTAGATCTACTGTTTCTCTTATATTATGTTAGACCAGTTAGATCTACTGTCTCTTTTTTATTATGACAGACAAGCTAGATCTAGATCTACTGTCTCTATTATATTATGACAGACCAGCTAGATCTACTGTCTCTATTGTATTATGACAGGCCAGCTAGATCTAATGGCTCTATTATATTATGACAGACCAGCTAGATCTACTGTCTTTATTATATTATGACAGACCAGCTAGATCTACTGTCTCTATTGTATTATGACAGGCCAGCTAGATCTACTGGCTCTATTATATTATGACAGACCAGCTAGATCTACTGTCTTTATTATATTATGACAGACCAGCTAGATCTACTGTCTCTATTATATTATGACATACCAGCTAGATCTACTGTCTCTACTATACTTTGACAGACCAGATATATCTACTGTCTCTATTATACTATGACAGACCAGATATATCTAATGTATCTATTATATTATGACATACCAGCAAGATCTACTGTCTCTATTGTATTATGACAGACCAGCTAGATCTACTGGCTCTATTATATTATGACATACCAGCTAGATCTACTGTCTCTATTATATTATGACAGACCAGATATATCTACTGTCTCTATTATATTTTGACAGACCAGCTAGATCTACTGTCTTTATAATATTATGACAGACCAGCTAGATCTACTGTCTCATTTATATTATGACAGATCAGCTAGATCTAGTGTCTCATTTATATTATGACAAACCAGCTAGATCTACACTCTCTATTATATTGTGACAGACCAGCTAGATCTACTGTCTCTATTATATGATGATAGAACAACTAGATCTACTGTCTCTATTATATTATGACAGACCCGATAGATCTACTGTCCCTATTATACTATGTCAGACCAGCTAGATCTACTGTCTCATTTATATTATGACAGATCAGCTAGATCTAGTGTCTCATTTATATTATGACAGACCAGCTAGATCTACACTCTCTATTATATTATGACAGACCAGATATATCTACTGTCTCGATTATATTATGACAGACCAGTTAGATCTACTTTCTCTATTGTATTATGACAGACCAGCTAGATCTACTGTCTCTATTATATTATGACATACAAGCTAGATCTACTGTCTCTATTATACTATGACAGACCAGATATATCTAATGTATCTATTATATTATGACATACCAGCTAGACCTACTGTCTCTATTATACTATGACAGACCAGATATATCTAATGTATCTATTATATTATGACAGGCCAGCTAGATCTACCGTCTCTGTTATATTATGACATACCAGCTAGATCTACTGTCTCTAATATACTTTGACAGACCAGATATATCTACTGTCTCTATTATACTATGACAGACCATATTGATCTAATGTATCTATTAGATTATGACATACCAGCTAGATCTACTGTCTCTATTGTATTATGACAGACCAGCTAGATCTACTGGCTCTATTATATTATGACATACCAGCTAGATCTACTGTCTCTATTATATTATGACAGACCAGATATATCTACTGTCTCTATTATATTTTGACAGACCAGCTAGATCTACTGTCTTTATTATATTATGACAGACCAGCTAGATCTACTGTCTCATTTATATTATGACAGATCAGCTAGATCTAGTGTCTCATTTATATTATGACAGACCAGCTAGATCTACACTCTCTATTATATTATGACAGACCAGATATATCTACTGTCTCTATTATATTATGACAGACCAGATAGATATTCTGTCTCTATTATATTATGACAGACCAGGTAGATCTACTGTCTCTATTATATTATGACAGACCAGATATATATTCTGTCTCTATTATATTATGACAGACCAGCCAGATCTACTGTATCTAGTATATTATGACAGAGCAGCCACATCTACTGTATCTATTATATTATGACAGACCAGCTAGATGTACTGTCTCTATGTCTCTATTATATTATGACAGACCAGATAGATATTCTGTCTCTATTATATTATGACAGACCAGCCAGATCTACTGTATCTATTATATTATGACAGAGCAGCCACATCTACTGTCTCTATTGAATTATGACAGATCAGATAGATCTACTGTTACTATTATATTATGTTAGACCAGTTAGATCTACTGTCTCTTTTGTATTATGACAGACCAGCTAGATCTAGATCTACTGTCTCTATTATATTATGACAGACCAGCTAGATCTAATGTCTCTATTGTATTATGACAGACCAGCTAGATCTAATGTATCTATTAGATTATGACATACCAGCTAGATCTACTGTCTCTATTGTATTATGACAGACCAGCTAGATCTACTGGCTCTATGATATTATGACATACCAGCTAGATCTACTGTCTCTATTATATTATGACAGACCAGATATATCTACTGTCTCTATTATATTTTGACAGACCAGCTAGATCTACTGTCTTTATTATATTATGACAGACCAGCTAGATCTACTGTCTCATTTATATTATGACAGATCAGCTAGATCTAGTGTCTCATTTATATTATGACAGACCAGCTAGATCTACAATCTCTATTATATTATGACAGACCAGATATATCTACTGTCTCTATTATATTATGACAGACCAGATAGATATTATGTCTCTATTATATTATGACAGACCAGGTAGATCTACTGTCTCTATTATATTATGACAGACCAGATATATATTCTGTCTCTATTATATTATGACAGACCAGCCAGATCTACTGTATCTAGTATATTATGACAGAGCAGCCACATCTACTGTATCTATTATATTATGACAGACCAGCTAGATGTACTGTCTCTATGTCTCTATTATATTATGACAGACCAGATAGATATTCTGTCTCTATTATATTATGACAGACCAGCCAGATCTACTGTATCTATTATATTATGACAGAGCAGCCACATCTACTGTCTCTATTGAATTATGACAGACCAGCTAGATCTACTGTTTCTATTATATTATGTTAGACCAGTTAGATCTACTGTCTCTTTTGTATTATGACAGACCAGCTAGATCTAGATCTACTGTCTCTATTGTATTATGACAGACCAGCTAGATCTAATGTCTCTATTGTATTATGACAGACCAGCTAGATCTACTGGCTCTATTATATTATGACATACCAGCTAGATCTACTGTCTTTATTATATTATGACAGACCAGACAGATCTACTGTCTCTATTATATTATGACAGACCAGCTAGATCTACTGTCTTTATTATATTATGACAGACCAGCTAGATCTACTGTCTCATTTATATTATGACAGACCAGCTAGATCTAGTGTCTCTATTATATTATGACAGACCAGCTAGATCTACTGTCTCTATTATATTATGACAGACCAGCTAGATCTAGTGTCTCATTTATATTATGAAGGACCAGCTAGATCTACACTCTCAATTATATTATGACAGACCAGCTAGATCTACTGTTTCTATTATATTATGTTAGACCATTTAGATCTACTGTCTCTTTTGTATTATGACAGACCAGCTAGATCTAGATCTACTGTCTCTATTATATTATGACAGACCAGCTAGATCTACTGTCTCATTTATATTATAATAGACCAGCTCGATCTACTGTCTCTATTATATTATGACAGACCAGGTAGATCTACTGTCTCTATTATATTATGACAGACCAGGTAGATCTACTGTCTCTATTATATTATGACAGACCAGCTAGATCTACTGTCTCTATTGTATTATGACAGACCAGCTAGATCTACTGTCTTTATTATATTATGACAGACCATCCAGATCTCCTGTATCTATTGTATTATGATAGACCAGCAAGATCTACTGTCTTTATTATATTATGACAGACCAGCTAGATCTACTGTCTCATTTATATTATGATAGACCAGCTCAATCTACTGTATCTATTATATTATGACAGACCAGATAGATATTCTGTCTCTATTATATTATTACAGACCAGGTAGATCTACTGTCTCTATTATATTATGACAGACCAGATAGATATTCTGTCTCTATTATATTATGACAGAGCAGCCACATCTACTGTATCTATTATATTATGACAGACCAGCTAGATCTACTGTCTTTATTATATTATGACAGACCATCCAGATCTCCTGTATCTATTGTATTATGATAGACCAGCAAGATCTACTGTCTTTATTATATTATGACAGACCAGCTAGATCTACTGTCTCATTTATATTATGATAGACCAGCTCAATCTACTGTATCTATTATATCATGACAGACCAGATAGATATTCTGTCTCTATTATATTATTACAGACCAGGTAGATCTACTGTCTCTATTGAATTATGACAGACCAGCTAGATCTACTGTTTCTATTATATTATGTTAGACCAGTTAGATCTACTGTCTCTTTTGTATTATGACAGACCAGCTAGATCTAGATCTACTGTCTCTATTATATTATGACAGACCAGCTAGATCTAGTGGCTCTATTGTATTATGACAGACCAGCTAGATCTACTGGCTCTATTATATTATGACATACCAGCAAAATCTACTGTATCTATTATACTATGACATAGCAGCCACATCTACTGTCTCTATTGAATTATGACAGACCAGCTAGATCTACTGTTTCTATTATATTATGTTAGACCAGTTAGATCTACTGTCTCTTTTGTATTATGACAGACCAGCTAGATCTAGATCTACTGTCTCTATTGTATTATGACAGACCAGCTAGATCTAATGTCTCTATTGTATTATGACAGACCAGCTAGATCTACTGGCTCTATTATATTATGACATACCAGCTAGATCTACTGTCTTTATTATATTATGACAGACCAGACAGATCTACTGTCTCTATTATATTATGACAGACCAGCTAGATCTACTGTCTTTATTATATTATGACACACCAGCTAGATCTACTGTCTCATTTATATTATGACAGACCAGCTAGATCTAGTGTCTCTATTATATTATGACAGACCAGCTAGATCTACTGTCTCTATTATATTATGACAGACCAGCTAGATCTAGTGTCTCATTTATATTATGAAGGACCAGCTAGATCTACACTCTCAATTATATTATGACAGACCAGCTAGATCTACTGTTTCTATTATATTATGTTAGACCATTTAGATCTACTGTCTCTTTTGTATTATGACAGACCAGCTAGATCTAGATCTACTGTCTCTATTATATTATGACAGACCAGCTAGATCTACTGTCTCATTTATATTATAATAGACCAGCTCGATCTACTGTCTCTATTATATTATGACAGACCAGGTAGATCTACTGTCTCTATTATATTATGACAGACCAGGTAGATCTACTGTCTCTATTATATTATGACAGACCAGCTAGATCTACTGTCTCTATTGTATTATGACAGACCAGCTAGATCTACTGTCTTTATTATATTATGACAGACCATCCAGATCTCCTGTATCTATTGTATTATGATAGACCAGCAAGATCCACTGTCTTTATTATATTATGACAGACCAGCTAGATCTACTGTCTCATTTATATTATGATAGACCAGCTCAATCTACTGTATCTATTATATTATGACAGACCAGATAGATATTCTGTCTCTATTATATTATTACAGACCAGGTAGATCTACTGTCTCTATTATATTATGACAGACCAGATAGATATTCTGTCTCTATTATATTATGACAGAGCAGCCACATCTACTGTATCTATTATATTATGACAGACCAGCTAGATGTACTGTCTCTATGTCTCTATTATATTATGACAGACCAGATAGAAATTCGGTTTCTATTATATTATGTCAGACCAGCCAGATCTACTGTATCTATTATATTATGACAGAGCAGCCACATCTACTGTCTCTATTGAATTATGACAGACCAGCTAGATCTACTGTTTCTATTATATTATGTTAGACCAGTTAGATCTACTGTCTCTTTTGTATTATGACAGACCAGCTAGATCTAGATCTACTGTCTCTATTATATTATGACAGACTAGCTAGATCTACTGGCTCTATTATATTATGACATACCAGCTAGATCTACTGTCTTTATTATATTATGACAGACCAGACAGATCTACTGTCTCTATTATATTATGACAGACCAGCTAGATCTACTGTCTCTATTATATTATGACAGACCAGCTAGATCTACTGTCTCATTTATATTATGACAGACCAGCTAGATCTACTGTCTCTATTATATTATGACAGACCAGCTAGATCTACTGTCTCTATTATATTATGACAGACCAGCTAGATCTACTGTTTCTCTTATATTATGTTAGACCAGTTAGATCTACTGTCTCTTTTTTATTATGACAGACAAGCTAGATCTAGATCTACTGTCTCTATTATATTATGACAGACCAGCTAGATCTACTGTCTCTATTGTATTATGACAGGCCAGCTAGATCTACTGGCTCTATTATATTATGACAGACCAGCTAGATCTACTGTCTTTATTATATTATGACAGACCAGCTAGATCTACTGTCTCTATTATATTATGACATACCAGCTAGATCTACTGTCTCTACTATACTTTGACAGACCAGATATATCTACTGTCTCTATTATACTATGACAGACCAGATATATCTAATGTATCTATTATATTATGACATACCAGCAAGATCTACTGTCTCTATTGTATTATGACAGACCAGCTAGATCTACTGGCTCTATTATATTATGACATACCAGCTAGATCTACTGTCTCTATTATATTATGACAGACCAGATATATCTACTGTCTCTATTATATTTTGACAGACCAGCTAGATCTACTGTCTTTATAATATTATGACAGACCAGCTAGATCTACTGTCTCATTTATATTATGACAGATCAGCTAGATCTAGTGTCTCATTTATATTATGACAAACCAGCTAGATCTACACTCTCTATTATATTGTGACAGACCAGCTAGATCTACTGTCTCTATTATATGATGATAGAACAACTAGATCTACTGTCTCTATTATATTATGACAGACCCGATAGATCTACTGTCCCTATTAGACTATGACAGACCAGCTATATCTAATGTCTCTATTATAATATGACAGACCAGCTAGATCTACTGTCTCTATTGTATTATGACAGACCAGCTAGATCTACTGTCTCTATTATATTATGACAGACCAGATAGATATTCTGTCTCTATTATATTATGACAGACCAGGTAGATCTACTGTCTCTATTATATTATGACAGACCAGATATATATTCTGTCTCTATTATATTATGACAGACCAGCCAGATCTACTGTATCTATTATATTATGACAGAGCAGCCACATCTACTGTATCTATTATATTATGACAGACCAGCTAGATGTACTGTCTCTATGTCTCTATTATATTATGACAGACCAGATAGATATTCTGTCTCTATTATATTATGACAGACCAGCCAGATGTACTGTATCTATTATATTATGACAGAGCAGCCACATCTACTGTCTCTATTGAATTATGACAGACCAGCTAGATCTACTGTTTCTATTATATTATGTTAGACCAGTTAGATCTACTGTCTCTTTTGTAATATGACAGACCAGCTAGATCTAGATCTACTGTCTCTATTTAATTATGACAGACCAGCTAGATCTAGTGTCTCTATTATATTATGACAGACCAGCTAGATCTACTGTCTTTATTATATTATGACAGACCAGCTAGATCTACTGTCTCTATTATATGATGATAGAACAACTAGATCTACTGTCTCTATTATATTATGACAGACCAGATAGATCTACTGTCCCTATTAGACTATGACAGACCAGCTAGATCTACTGTCTCTATTATAATATGACAGACCAGATAGATATTCTGTCTCTATTATATTATGACAGACCAGCTAGATCTACTGTCTCTATTATATTATGACAGACCAGATATATATTCTGTCTCTATTATATTATGACAGACCAGCCAGATCTACTGTATCTATTATATTATGACAGAGCAGCCACATCTACTGTATCTATTATATTATGACAGACCAGCTAGATGTACTGTCTCTATGTCTCTATTATATTATGACAGACCAGATAGATATTCTGTCTCTATTATATTATGACAGACCAGCCAGATGTACTGTATCTATTATATTATGACAGAGCAGCCACATCTACTGTCTCTATTGAATTATGACAGACCAGCTAGATCTACTGTTTCTATTATATTATGTTAGACCAGTTAGATCTACTGTCTCTTTTGTATTATGACAGACCAGCTAGATCTAGATCTACTGTCTCTATTATATTATGACAGACCAGCTAGATCTAGTGTCTCTATTATATTATGACAGACCAGCTAGATCTACTGTCTTTATTATATTATGACAGACCAGCTAGATCTACTGTCTCTATTGTATTATGACAGACCATCTATATCTACTGTCTGTATTATGTTATGACAGACCAGCTAGATCTACTGTCTCATTTATATTATGATAGACCAGCTCAATCTACTGTATCTATTATATTATGACAGACCAGCCAGATCTGCTGTCTCTATTATATTATGACAGACCAGGTAGATCTACTGTCTCTATTATATTATGACAGACCAGCTAGATCTACTGTCTCTATTGTATTATGACAGGCCAGTTAGATCTACTGGCTCTATTATATTATGACAGACCAGCTAGATCTACTGTCTTTATTATATTATGACAGACCATCCAGATCTCCTGTATCTATTGTATTATGATACACCAGCAAGATCTACTGTCTTTATTATATTATGACAGACCAGCTCTATCTACTGTCTGTTTTATATTATGACAGACCAGCTAGATCTACTGTCTCATTTATATTATGATATACCAGCTCAATCTACTGTATCTATTATATTATGACAGACCAGATAGATATTCTGTCTCTATTATATTATGACAGACCAGGTAGATCTACTGTCTCTATTATATTATGACAGACCAGATAGATATTCTGTCTCTATTATATTATGACAGACCAGCCAGATCTACTGTATCTATTATATTATGACAGACCAGCTAGATGTACTGTCTCTATGTCTCTATTATATTATGACAGACCAGATAGATATTCTGTCTCTATTATATTATGACAGACCAGCCAGATGTACTGTATCTATTATATTATGACAGAGCAGCCACATCTACTGTCTCTATTGAATTATGACAGACCAGCTAGATCTACTGTTTCTATTATATTATGTTAGACCAGTTAGATCTACTGTCTCTTTTGTATTATGACAGACCAGCTAGATCTAGATCTACTGTCTCTATTATATTATGACAGACCAGCTAGATCTAGTGTCTCTATTATATTATGACAGACCAGATAGATCTACTGTCTTTATTATATTATGACAGACCAGCTAGATCTACTGTCTCTATTGTATTATGACAGACCATCTATATCTACTGTCTGTATTATGTCATGACAGACCAGCTAGATCTACTGTCTCATTTATATTATGATAGACCAGCTCAATCTACTGTATCTATTATATTATGACAGACCAGCCAGATCTGCTATCTCTATTATATTATGACAGACCAGGTAGATCTACTGTCTCTATTATATTATGACAGACCAGCTAGATCTACTGTCTCTATTGTATTATGACAGGCCAGTTAGATCTACTGGCTCTATTATATTATGACAGACCAGCTAGATCTACTGTCTTTATTATATTATGACAGACCATCCAGATCTCCTGTATCTATTGTATTATGATAGACCAGCAAGATCTACTGTCTTTATTATATTATGACAGACCAGCTCTATCTACTGTCTGTTTTATATTATGACAGACCAGCTAGATCTACTGTCTCATTTATATTATGATATACCAGCTCAATCTACTGTATCTATTATATTATGACAGACCAGATAGATATTCTGTCTCTATTATATTATGACAGACCAGGTAGATCTACTGTCTCTATTATATTATGACAGACCAGATAGATATTCTGTCTCTATTATATTATGACAGACCAGCCAGATCTACTGTATCTATTATATTATGACAGACCAGCTAGATGTACTGTCTCTATGTCTCTATTATATTATGACAGACCAGATAGATATTCTGTCTCTATTATATTATGACAGACCAGCTAGATCTACTGTCTCTATTGTATTATGACAGACCAGCTATATCTACTGTCTGTATTATGTTATGACAGACCAGCTAGATCTACTGTCTCATTTATATTATGATAGACCAGCTCAATCTACTGTATCTATTATATTATGACAGACCAACCAGATCTGCTGTCTCTATTATATTATGACAGACCAGGTAGATCTACTGTCTCTATTATATTATGACAGACCAGCTAGATCTACTGTCTCTATTGTATTATGACAGGCCAGTTAGATCTACTGGCTCTATTATATTATGACAGACCAGCTATATCTACTGTCTTTATTATATTATGACAGACCAGCTATATCTACTGTCTGTTTTATATTATGACAGACCAGCTAGATCTACTGTCTCATTTATATTATGATATACCAGCTCAATCTACTGTATCTATTATATTATGACAGACCAGATAGATATTCTGTCTCTATTATATTATGACAGACCAGCCAGATCTACTGTATCTATTATATTATGACAGACCAGCTAGATGTAATGTCTCTATGTCTCTATTATATTATGACAGACCAGATAGATATTCTGTCTCTATTATATTATGACAGACCAGCCAGATCTACTGTATCTATTATATTATGACAGAGCAGCCACATCTACTGTCTCTATTGAATTATGACAGACCAGCTAGATCTACTGTTTCTATTATATTATGTTAGACCAGTTAGATCTACTGTCTCTTTTGTATTATGACAGACCAGCTAGATCTAGATCTACTGTCGCTATTATATTATGACAGACCAGCTAGATCTAGTGTCTCTATTGTATTATGACAGACCAGCTAGATCTACTGGCTCTATTATATTATGACATACCAGCAAAATCTACTGTATCTATTATATTATGTCAGAGCAGCCACATATACTGTCTCTATTGAATTATGACAGACCAGCTAGATCTACTGTTTCTATTATATTATGTTAAACCAGTTAGATCTACTGTCTCTTTTGTATTATGACAGACAAGCTAGATCTAGATCTACTGTCTCTATTATACTTTGACAGACCAGATATATCTACTGTCTCTATTATACTATGACAGACCAGATATATCTAATGTATCTATTACATTATGACAAACCAGCTAGATCTACTGTCTCTATTGTATTATGACAAACCAGCTAGATCTACTGGCTCTATTATATAATGACAAACCAGCTAGATCTACTGTCTCTATTGTATTATGACAGACCAGCTAGATCTACTGGCTCTATTATATTATGACATACCAGCTAGATCTACTGCCTCTATTATATTATGACAGACCAGATATATCTACTGTCTCTATTATATTTTTGACAGACCAGCTAGATCTACTGTCTCATTTATATTATGACAGATCAGCTAGATCTAGTGTCTCATTTATATTATGACAGACCAGCTAGATCTACACTCTCTATTATATTATGACAGACCAGCTAGATCTACTGTCTCTATCATATGATGACAGACCAGATAGATATTCTGTCTCTATTATATTATGACAGACCATCCAGATCTACTGTATCTATTATATTATGACAGAGCAGCCACATCTACTGTCTCTATTGAATTATGACAGACCAGCTAGATCTACTGTTTCTATTATATTATGTTAGACCAGTTAGATCTACTGTCTCTTTTGTATTATGACAGACCAGCTAGATCTAGATCTACTGTCTCTATTATATTATGACAGACCAGCTAGATCTAGTGTCTCTATTGTACTATGACAGACCAGATAGATCTACTGGCTCTATTATATTATGACATACCAGCTAGATCTACTGTCTTTATTATATTATGACAGACCAGACAGATCTACTGTCTCTGTTATATTATGACAGACCAGCTAGATCTACTGTCTTTATTATATTATGACAGACCAGCTAGATCTACTGTCTCTATTATATTATGACAGACCAGATAGATATTCTGTCTCTATTATATTATGACAGACCAGCCAGATCTACTCTATCTATTATATTATGACAGAGCAGCCACATCTACTGTATCTATTATATTATGACAGACCAGCTAGATGTACTGTCTCTATGTCTCTATTATATTATGACAGACCAGATAGATATTCTGTTTCTATTATATTATGACAGACCAGCCAGATCTACTGTATCTATTATATTATGACAGAGCAGCCACATCTACTGTCTGTATTGAATTATGACAGACAAGCTAGATCTACTGTTTCTATTATATTATGTTAGACCAGTTAGATCTACTGTCTCTTTTGTATTATGACAGACCAGCTAGATCTAGATCTACTGTCTCTATTATATTATGACAGACCAGCTAGATCTAGTGGCTCTATTGTATTATGACAGACCAGCTAGATCTACTGGCTCTATTATATTATGACATACCAGCAAAATCTACTGTATCTATTATACTATGACAGAGCAGCCACATCTACTGTCTCTATTGAATTATGACAGACCAGCTAGATCTACTGTTTCTATTATATTATGTTAGACCAGTTAGATCTACTGTCTCTTTTGTATTATGACAGACCAGCTAGATCTAGATCTACTGTCTCTATTATATTATGACAGACTAGCTAGATCTACTGGCTCTATTATATTATGACATACCAGCTAGATCTACTGTCTTTATTATATTATGACAGACCAGACAGATCTACTGTCTCTATTATATTATGACAGACCAGCTAGATCTACTGTCTCTATTATATTATGACAGACCAGCTAGATCTACTGTCTCATTTATATTATGACAGACCAGCTAGATCTACTGTCTCTATTATATTATGACAGACCAGCTAGATCTGCTATCTCTATTATATTATGACAGACCAGGTAGATCTACTGTCTCTATTATATTATGACAGACCAGCTAGATCTACTGTCTCTATTGTATTATGACAGGCCAGTTAGATCTACTGGCTCTATTATATTATGACAGACCAGCTAGATCTACTGTCTTTTTTATATTATGACAGACCATCCAGATCTCCTGTATCTATTGTATTATGATAGACCAGCAAGATCTACTGTCTTTATTATATTATGACAGACCAGCTCTATCTACTGTCTGTTTTATATTATGACAGACCAGCTAGATCTACTGTCTCATTTATATTATGATATACCAGCTCAATCTACTGTATCTATTATACTATGACAGACCAGATAGATATTCTGTCTCTATTATATTATGACAGACCAGGTAGATCTACTGTCTCTATTATATTATGACAGACCAGATAGATATTCTGTCTCTATTATATTATGACAGACCAGCTAGATGTACTGTCTCTATGTCTCTATTATATTATGACAGACCAGATAGATATTCTGTCTCTATTATATTATGACAGACCAGCCAGATCTACTGTATCTATTATATTATGACAGACCAGCTAGATGTACTGTCTCTATGTCTCTATTATATTATGACAGACCAGATAGATATTCTGTCTCTATTATATTATGACAGACCAGCCAGATCTACTGTATCTATTATATTATGACAGAGCAGCCACATCTACTGTCTCTATTGAATTATGACAGACCAGCTAGATCTACTGTTTCTATTATATTATGTTAGACCAGTTAGATCTACTGTCTCTTTTGTATTATGACAGACCAGCTAGATCTAGATCTACTGTCGCTATTATATTATGACAGACCAGCTAGATCTAGTGTCTCTATTGTATTATGACAGACCAGATAGATATTCTGTCTCTATTATATTATGACAGACCAGCCAGATCTACTGTATCTATTATATTATGTCAGAGCAGCCACATATACTGTCTCTATTGAATTATGACAGACCAGCTAGATCTACTGTTTCTATTATATTATGTTAAACCAGTTAGATCTACTGTCTCTTTTGTATTATGACAGACAAGCTAGATCTAGATCTACTGTCTCTATTATACTTTGACAGACCAGATATATCTACTGTCTCTATTATACTATGACAGACCAGATATATCTAATGTATCTATTACATTATGACATACCAGCTAGATCTACTGTCTCTATTGTATTATGACAAACCAGCTAGATCTACTGGCTCTATTATATAATGACAAACCAGCTAGATCTACTGTCTCTATTGTATTATGACAGACCAGCTAGATCTACTGGCTCTATTATATTATGACATACCAGCTAGATCTACTGCCTCTATTATATTATGACAGACCAGATATATCTACTGTCTCTATTATATTTTTGACAGACCAGCTAGATCTACTGTCTCATTTATATTATGACAGATCAGCTAGATCTAGTGTCTCATTTATATTATGACAGACCAGCTAGATCTACACTCTCTATTATATTATGACAGACCAGCTAGATCTACTGTCTCTATCATATGATGACAGACCAGATAGATATTCTGTCTCTATTATATTATGACAGACCATCCAGATCTACTGTATCTATTATATTATGACAGAGCAGCCACATCTACTGTCTCTATTGAATTATGACAGACCAGCTAGATTTACTGTTTCTATTATATTATGTTAGACCAGTTAGATCTACTGTCTCTTTTGTATTATGACAGACCAGCTAGATCTAGATCTACTGTCTCTATTATATTATGACAGACCAGCTAGATCTAGTGTCTCTATTGTATTATGACAGACCAGATAGATCTACTGGCTCTATTATATTATGACATACCAGCTAGATCTACTGTCTTTATTATATTATGACAGACCAGACAGATCTACTGTCTCTGTTATATTATGACAGACCAGCTAGATCTACTGTCTTTATTATATTATGACAGACCAGCTAGATCTACTGTCTCTATTATATTATGACAGACCAGATAGATATTCTGTCTCTATTATATTATGACAGACCAGCCAGATCTACTCTATCTATTATATTATGACAGAGCAGCCACATCTACTGTATCTATTATATTATGACAGACCAGCTAGATGTACTGTCTCTATGTCTCTATTATATTATGACAGACCAGATAGATATTCTGTTTCTATTATATTATGACAGACCAGCCAGATCTACTGTCTCTATTATATTATGACAGAGCAGCCACATCTACTGTCTCTATTGAATTATGACAGACAAGCTAGATCTACTGTTTCTATTATATTATGTTAGACCAGTTAGATCTACTGTCTCTTTTGTATTATGACAGACCAGCTAGATCTAGATCTACTGTCTCTATTATATTATGACAGACCAGCTAGATCTAGTGGCTCTATTGTATTATGACAGACCAGCTAGATCTACTGGCTCTATTATATTATGACATACCAGCAAAATCTACTGTATCTATTATACTATGACAGAGCAGCCACATCTACTGTCTCTATTGAATTATGACAGACCAGCTAGATCTACTGTTTCTATTATATTATGTTAGACCAGTTAGATCTACTGTCTCTTTTGTATTATGACAGACCAGCTAGATCTAGATCTACTGTCTCTATTATATTATGACAGACTAGCTAGATATACTGGCTCTATTATATTATGACATACCAGCTAGATCTACTGTCTTTATTATATTATGACAGACCAGACAGATCTACTGTCTCTATTATATTATGACAGACCAGCTAGATCTACTGTCTCTATTATATTATGACAGACCAGCTAGATCTACTGTCTCATTTATATTATGACAGACCAGCTAGATCTACTGTCTCTATTATATTATGACAGACCAGCTAGATCTGCTATCTCTATTATATTATGACAGACCAGGTAGATCTACTGTCTCTATTATATTATGACAGACCAGCTAGATCTACTGTCTCTATTGTATTATGACAGGCCAGTTAGATCTACTGGCTCTATTATATTATGACAGACCAGCTAGATCTACTGTCTTTATTATATTATGACAGACCATCCAGATCTCCTGTATCTATTGTATTATGATAGACCAGCAAGATCTACTGTCTTTATTATATTATGACAGACCAGCTCTATCTACTGTCTGTTTTATATTATGACAGACCAGCTAGATCTACTGTCTCATTTATATTATGATATACCAGCTCAATCTACTGTATCTATTATATTATGACAGACCAGATAGATATTCTGTCTCTATTATATTATGACAGACCAGGTAGATCTACTGTCTCTATTATATAATGACAGACCAGATAGATATTCTGTCTCTATTATATTATGACAGACCAGCCAGATCTACTGTATCTATTATATTATGACAGACCAGCTAGATGTACTGTCTCTATGTCTCTATTATATTATGACAGACCAGATAGATATTCTGTCTCTATTATATTATGACAGACCAGCTAGATCTACTGTCTTTATTATATTATGACAGACCATCCAGATCTCCTGTATCTATTGTATTATGATAGACCAGCAAGATCTACTGTCTTTATTATATTATGACAGACCAGCTCTATCTACTGTCTGTTTTATATTATGACAGACCAGCTAGATCTACTGTCTCATTTATATTATGATATACCAGCTCAATCTACTGTATCTATTATATTATGACAGACCAGATAGATATTCTGTCTCTATTATATTATGACAGACCAGGTAGATCTACTGTCTCTATTATATTATGACAGACCAGATAGATATTCTGTCTCTATTATATTATGACAGACCAGCCAGATCTACTGTATCTATTATATTATGACAGACCAGCTAGATGTACTGTCTCTATGTCTCTATTATATTATGACAGACCAGATAGATATTCTGTCTCTATTATATTATGACAGACCAGCTAGATCTACTGTCTCTATTGTATTATGACAGACCAGCTATATCTACTGTCTGTATTATGTTATGACAGACCAGCTAGATCTACTGTCTCATTTATATTATGATAGACCAGCTCAATCTACTGTATCTATTATATTATGACAGACCAACCAGATCTGCTGTCTCTATTATATTATGACAGACCAGGTAGATCTACTGTCTCTATTATATTATGACAGACCAGCTAGATCTACTGTCTCTATTGTATTATGACAGGCCAGTTAGATCTACTGGCTCTATTATATTATGACAGACCAGCTATATCTACTGTCTTTATTATATTATGACAGACCATCCAGATCTCCTGTATCTATTGTATTATGACAGACCAGCAAGATCTACTGTCTTTATTATATTATGACAGACCAGCTATATCTACTGTCTGTTTTATATTATGACAAACCAGCTAGATCTACTGTCTAATTTATATTATGATATACCAGCTCAATCTACTGTATCTATTATATTATGACAGACCAGATAGATATTCTGTCTCTATTATATTATGACAGACCAGCCAGATCTACTGTATCTATTATATTATGACAGACCAGCTAGATGTACTGTCTCTATGTCTCTATTATATTATGACAGACCAGATAGATATTCTGTCTCTATTATATTATGACAGACCAGCTAGATCTACTGTCTTTATTATATTATGACAGACCATCCAGATCTCCTGTATCTATTGTATTATGATAGACCAGCAAGATCTACTGTCTTTATTATATTATGACAGACCAGCTCTATCTACTGTCTGTTTTATATTATGACAGACCAGCTAGATCTACTGTCTCATTTATATTATGATATACCAGCTCAATCTACTGTATCTATTATATTATGACAGACCAGATAGATATTCTGTCTCTATTATATTATGACAGACCAGGTAGATCTACTGTCTCTATTATATTATGACAGACCAGATAGATATTCTGTCTCTATTATATTATGACAGACCAGCCAGATCTACTGTATCTATTATATTATGACAGACCAGCTAGATGTACTGTCTCTATGTCTCTATTATATTATGACAGACCAGATAGATATTCTGTCTCTATTATATTATGACAGACCAGCTAGATCTACTGTCTCTATTATATTATGACAGACCAGCTAGATCTACTGTCTCATTTATATTATGACAGACCAGCTAGATCTACTGTCTCTATTATATTATGACAGACCAGCTAGATCTGCTATCTCTATTATATTATGACAGACCAGCTAGATCTACTGTCTCATTTATATTATGACAGACCAGCCAGATCTACTGTATCTATTATATTATGACAGACCAGCTAGATGTACTGTCTCTATGTCTTTATTATATTATGACAGACCAGACAGATCTACTGTCTCTATTATATTATGACAGACCAGCTAGATCTACTGTCTCTATTATATTATGACAGACCAGCTAGATCTACTGTCTCATTTATATTATGACAGACCAGCTAGATCTACTGTCTCTATTATATTATGACAGACCAGCTAGATCTGCTATCTCTATTATATTATGACAGACCAGGTAGATCTACTGTCTCTATTATATTATGACAGACCAGCTAGATCTACTGTCTCTATTGTATTATGACAGGCCAGTTAGATCTACTGGCTCTATTATATTATGACAGACCAGCTAGATCTACTGTCTTTATTATATTATGACAGACCATCCAGATCTCCTGTATCTATTGTATTATGATAGACCAGCAAGATCTACTGTCTTTATTATATTATGACAGACCAGCTCTATCTACTGTCTGTTTTATATTATGACAGACCAGCTAGATCTACTGTCTCATTTATATTATGATATACCAGCTCAATCTACTGTATCTATTATATTATGACAGACCAGATAGATATTCTGTCTCTATTATATTATGACAGACCAGGTAGATCTACTGTCTCTATTATATAATGACAGACCAGATAGATATTCTGTCTCTATTATATTATGACAGACCAGCCAGATCTACTGTATCTATTATATTATGACAGACCAGCTAGATGTACTGTCTCTATGTCTCTATTATATTATGACAGACCAGATAGATATTCTGTCTCTATTATATTATGACAGACCAGCTAGATCTACTGTCTTTATTATATTATGACAGACCATCCAGATCTCCTGTATCTATTGTATTATGATAGACCAGCAAGATCTACTGTCTTTATTATATTATGACAGACCAGCTCTATCTACTGTCTGTTTTATATTATGACAGACCAGCTAGATCTACTGTCTCATTTATATTATGATATACCAGCTCAATCTACTGTATCTATTATATTATGACAGACCAGATAGATATTCTGTCTCTATTATATTATGACAGACCAGGTAGATCTACTGTCTCTATTATATTATGACAGACCAGATAGATATTCTGTCTCTATTATATTATGACAGACCAGCCAGATCTACTGTATCTATTATATTATGACAGACCAGCTAGATGTACTGTCTCTATGTCTCTATTATATTATGACAGACCAGATAGATATTCTGTCTCTATTATATTATGACAGACCAGCTAGATCTACTGTCTCTATTGTATTATGACAGACCAGCTATATCTACTGTCTGTATTATGTTTTGACAGACCAGCTAGATCTACTGTCTCATTTATATTATGATAGACCAGCTCAATCTACTGTATCTATTATATTATGACAGACCAACCAGATCTGCTGTCTCTATTATATTATGACAGACCAGGTAGATCTACTGTCTCTATTATATTATGACAGACCAGCTAGATCTACTGTCTCTATTGTATTATGACAGGCCAGTTAGATCTACTGGCTCTATTATATTATGACAGACCAGCTATATCTACTGTCTTTATTATATTATGACAGACCATCCAGATCTCCTGTATCTATTGTATTATGACAGACCAGCAAGATCTACTGTCTTTATTATATTATGACAGACCAGCTATATCTACTGTCTGTTTTATATTATGACAAACCAGCTAGATCTACTGTCTAATTTATATTATGATATACCAGCTCAATCTACTGTATCTATTATATTATGACAGACCAGATAGATATTCTGTCTCTATTATATTATGACAGACCAGCCAGATCTACTGTATCTATTATATTATGACAGACCAGCTAGATGTACTGTCTCTATGTCTCTATTATATTATGACAGACCAGATAGATATTCTGTCTCTATTATATTATGACAGACCAGCTAGATCTACTGTCTTTATTATATTATGACAGACCATCCAGATCTCCTGTATCTATTGTATTATGATAGACCAGCAAGATCTACTGTCTTTATTATATTATGACAGACCAGCTCTATCTACTGTCTGTTTTATATTATGACAGACCAGCTAGATCTACTGTCTCATTTATATTATGATATACCAGCTCAATCTACTGTATCTATTATATTATGACAGACCAGATAGATATTCTGTCTCTATTATATTATGACAGACCAGGTAGATCTACTGTCTCTATTATATTATGACAGACCAGATAGATATTCTGTCTCTATTATATTATGACAGACCAGCCAGATCTACTGTATCTATTATATTATGACAGACCAGCTAGATGTACTGTCTCTATGTCTCTATTATATTATGACAGACCAGATAGATATTCTGTCTCTATTATATTATGACAGACCAGCTAGATCTACTGTCTCTATTGTATTATGACAGACCAGCTATATCTACTGTCTGTATTATGTTATGACAGACCAGCTAGATCTACTGTCTCATTTATATTATGATAGACCAGCTCAATCTACTGTATCTATTATATTATGACAGACCAACCAGATCTGCTGTCTCTATTATATTATGACAGACCAGGTAGATCTACTGTCTCTATTATATTATGACAGACCAGCTAGATCTACTGTCTCTATTGTATTATGACAGGCCAGTTAGATCTACTGGCTCTATTATATTATGACAGACCAGCTATATCTACTGTCTTTATTATATTATGACAGACCATCCAGATCTCCTGTATCTATTGTATTATGACAGACCAGCAAGATCTACTGTCTTTATTATATTATGACAGACCAGCTATATCTACTGTCTGTTTTATATTATGACAAACCAGCTAGATCTACTGTCTAATTTATATTATGATATACCAGCTCAATCTACTGTATCTATTATATTATGACAGACCAGATAGATATTCTGTCTCTATTATATTATGACAGACCAGCCAGATCTACTGTATCTATTATATTATGACAGACCAGCTAGATGTACTGTCTCTATGTCTCTATTATATTATGACAGACCAGATAGATATTCTGTCTCTATTATATTATGACAGACCAGCTAGATCTACTGTCTTTATTATATTATGACAGACCATCCAGATCTCCTGTATCTATTGTATTATGATAGACCAGCAAGATCTACTGTCTTTATTATATTATGACAGACCAGCTCTATCTACTGTCTGTTTTATATTATGACAGACCAGCTAGATCTACTGTCTCATTTATATTATGATATACCAGCTCAATCTACTGTATCTATTATATTATGACAGACCAGATAGATATTCTGTCTCTATTATATTATGACAGACCAGGTAGATCTACTGTCTCTATTATATTATGACAGACCAGATAGATATTCTGTCTCTATTATATTATGACAGACCAGCCAGATCTACTGTATCTATTATATTATGACAGACCAGCTAGATGTACTGTCTCTATGTCTCTATTATATTATGACAGACCAGATAGATATTCTGTCTCTATTATATTATGACAGACCAGCTAGATCTACTGTCTCTATTGTATTATGACAGACCAGCTATATCTACTGTCTGTATTATGTTATGACAGACCAGCTAGATCTACTGTCTCATTTATATTATGATAGACCAGCTCAATCTACTGTATCTATTATATTATGACAGACCAACCAGATCTGCTGTCTCTATTATATTATGACAGACCAGGTAGATCTACTGTCTCTATTATATTATGACAGACCAGCTAGATCTACTGTCTCTATTGTATTATGACAGGCCAGTTAGATCTACTGGCTCTATTATATTATGACAGACCAGCTATATCTACTGTCTTTATTATATTATGACAGACCATCCAGATCTCCTGTATCTATTGTATTATGACAGACCAGCAAGATCTACTGTCTTTATTATATTATGACAGACCAGCTATATCTACTGTCTGTTTTATATTATGACAAACCAGCTAGATCTACTGTCTAATTTATATTATGATATACCAGCTCAATCTACTGTATCTATTATATTATGACAGACCAGATAGATATTCTGTCTCTATTATATTATGACAGACCAGCCAGATCTACTGTATCTATTATATTATGACAGACCAGCTAGATGTACTGTCTCTATGTCTCTATTATATTATGACAGACCAGATAGATATTCTGTCTCTATTATATTATGACAGACCAGCCAGATCTACTGTATCTATTATATTATGACAGAGCAGCCACATCTACTGTCTCTATTGAATTATGACAGACCAGCTAGATCTACTGTTTCTATTATATTATGTTAGACCAGTTAGATCTACTGTCTCTTTTGTATTATGACAGACCAGCTAGATCTAGATCTACTGTCGCAATTATATTATGACAGACCAGCTAGATCTAGTGTCTCTATTGTATTATGACAGACCAGCTAGATCTACTGGCTCTATTATATTATGACATACCAGCAAAATCTACTGTATCTATTATATTATGTCAGAGCAGCCACATATACTGTCTCTATTGAATTATGACAGACCAGCTAGATCTACTGTTTCTATTATATTATGTTAAACCAGTTAGATCTACTGTCTCTTTTGTATTATGACAGACAAGCTAGATCTAGATCTACTGTCTCTATTATACTTTGACAGACCAGATATATCTACTGTCTCTATTATACTATGACAGACCAGATATATCTAATGTATCTATTACATTATGACATACCAGCTAGATCTACTGTCTCTATTGTATTATGACAAACCAGCTAGATCTACTGGCTCTATTATATAATGACAAACCAGCTAGATCTACTGTCTCTATTGTATTATGACAGACCAGCTAGATCTACTGGCTCTATTATATTATGATATACCAGCTAGATCTACTGCCTCTATTATATTATGACAGACCAGATATATCTACTGTCTCTATTATATTTTTGACAGACCAGCTAGATCTACTGTCTCATTTATATTATGACAGATCAGCTAGATCTAGTGTCTCATTTATATTATGACAGACCAGCTAGATCTACACTCTCTATTATATTATGACAGACCAGCTAGATCTACTGTCTCTATCATATGATGACAGAGCAGCCACATCTACTGTCTCTATTGAATTATGACAGACCAGCTAGATCTACTGTTTCTATTATATTATGTTAGACCAGTTAGATCTACTGTCTCTTTTGTATTATGACAGACCAGCTAGATCTAGATCTACTGTCTCTAT